>NC_016091.4:44575592-44670543 GCF_000004515.6 Glycine max | reverse complement strand
TTATTTTAAAATTACTATGTTATGATTAATTATTTTTAATTTTGATGATGTAGGTATATCATGAATTCAATTATTACAGTGTTGTATTTCAACGGAAGAGTATATGAAGATAATGATGGTGTAATATTTGAAGGCAGTAAAAAGGCCATTCAGATTAAACACGGAATTAGTTTCAATGCTTTGAAAAAAAAATGGAGATAAGGTAAAGTTAGAAAATAATGAAATTATTTCTACTATAAGTTGTAGATTTTTAGTTTCAGGAAAATATGTTGCGTTGCAAATTTCTGATGACGAAGATGTTGAAACTATGATAGAAAGTTTTCAACAACAACAATAAATGTCAGTTCTGGAATTGTACGTAGAAAATGATGTTGCAGGTGGTTCGATGTTTCATGCTGCAAATTCTGTTACGTCATGTGGACGTAATGTATCTCATCATGAGTCGGAACTACCAAGAAATATAAGCAATTTACATGATGATGAAGATGATGATGATGATGATTACCTTGCATCTAACTCATACATTGAAGAGTCTTTCGATGAAGATGATAGTGATGATGAAATATCTGATACAGACGATGAAGTCACTGACTCCCAATAATTTCACCTTCTTGTGGTCTGACTCCCAATAATTCCTCACATAAATCAGCCCAATCAAGATTTGTTGGACCGATTAATGGTAAACCGTCCACACTTATACCTAACAACACAGAGACGTGTTGTAGAGTGATAGTACACTCTCCGCATCTCATGTGAAACGTATGTGTTTCCGGCCTCCATCTTTCTATCAGAGCACTAATTAGTGAGACATTTATTTTTAAGTATCCCATCTTGATAATCCACCCGAAAACAGATTGTTGAAGAAAAGGAAAGATTTGTTCTGGAATTTTTCTTCCTCATATGTAATTTCCTTTCTTCTTCCTCATTTCAAACATGTTCTGAAACATGCTTAGGTTGCATCCATAATACATCAATATCGATGGGGCCAGATTTAATGTTAATATGTGATGAAGATGATGATGAAGATACCATTGCTACTGTAAAATAAAATAATATTAAATTATGTGAAGAAAACTTTAATTTATTAGTAAACTTTAAATATATAACAATAAATTTGTAAAAAATCAAACTGGGCAATTTTTAATATATTCTATACATAAATTAAAATACATGTGAAGAAAACTTTAATTTTTTAGTAATTTTTTTTCTACAATTAACAAATAAATAATTGAATAAAATATGGACTAAGAAATTATTTATAATACAAACAAATATTGAAATGCAAAAAATCATTTCAATAATATATATACAAAAATAATAATAATAATGTACAATGTATCATATATTTAATCACTTAAATTTTCTAAAACAAATAATATTAACATACAAATTAAAACTAACAAATAATATATATACCATTCTAACTAAAAAATAATTAACTCAAATAATATTAAATTATCAACTCATTTATTTAAAATACAAAATTATAATACTAAAAAGATAAATTTACGTGTGTCAAGTGTCTAATATTACAATTATTTATTTAAGTGTCAAATATTTAATATTACAAAATCTAAAAATTTAGGTGTGTCTAAAATTTATAAATATATACCTAAAGCTAATATTAACTTGTGCCTAATACTAAAAAATCTAATATTACGTATCTCATCCTAAAGTATCATGCATGTATATATATTTATTAGACTAAACTATCATCCATTTAAATATATACATAATACTACAAAAGCTAATATCACATGTATAAAATTTAAGAATATACACAACAACTAAATATATATACACGTAATATTTTTATACTACCTAAACAAATATATAATATTCTTTTCAATTATACTTACTCATACAATTTTTTTACGAGAGATTAAGTTATAAAATAATTTCTTATTTAAAACTCATAAGAATAATTAGTTTGTCAAACCCGACAAAAGTACATCATATATTTTAATTCTAGGAATAATTAAGAATACAATTAATTTAGATTCTATACAACATATGTAATATACAAATAAAATAAATTTAGAAAAATAATTGAAACAAGTTGATAAGAAAGAATAATTATTTTAGAAAACTTTATATTTCTTGAGTTAGAATATATTTTATTTTACAGATATTTCTAGAATTCATAATAAAATTCTCATTCTTTGATAAAAAAAATTAATAATAATATTCTATGCTATGCTGTAATTACTACTAATACTAAAATATTATATACAATAACCAAATAACATCTAACAATATATACAATAACAATAACTAAATAAAATTTTAATTCTAACTAACCAAATAATATTTTCATACTAACTAACCTATATTTATTAATAAGTAAAAAATAATAACACAATAGCTACTCATACCAACTAATTTAAACTTAAAACTTTTGTTAATAATAACTAACCTACTATTTACATACTAACTAACTTAGAATATTTGTTAATACTAATACTAACTAACTTAAACTTATAATATATAATAGCATATTTACTTTTAAAATACATACCAGGAATTTAAGGGCACTTGAAGGGCACTTGAAGGATGAAAGCACAGAACAACACAAACACAATAATCTCTCAAACTCAAGAAGAAGAAAGAAAGAGAAAGCAAAGTAAGCTATGTAAGCATAAAGAATGAGTTCAACATTTTTTTTATAGCTGAAAACTTAAACCCCAACCCCAACGTTCAAATTTTTTTAACGTTCAGATGCTATATAGTATAGCCTTTTCAGAACTGAAAGCTAAACATATTACAAGGTGCAGACCATGAAAGCCTTCAACGTGAACCCTAGGTGCAGACTTAGGCTTTTCAGAACTGAAACAAAGCTTGAACACGTGAACCATGGGTGCAAACGTGCAGTCCCATCAAGCCTATCCCGCAGAAGCCAGTGGCGGGATCCCTCTCTCCCCCTATCCCGCTACACACACTGGCGATACCACCTCCCGCAACACCCTCTCTCCTATCCCGCCAGCTCCAAGGGCGGGACACCCTCTCTCTCTCCTATCTCCTCTCATCCCGCCAGCAGCAATGGCGGCACCCCTCCCCCTCTCTCCTAGTCAGCCCCTATCCCGCCATTGCCACTGGCGGTTCAAGCTTCCCGCCAGTGTCAATGGCGACACCCACGTCCAAAAGTGACCCCCCCTGAATTGTTTTAAAACAAACCTTGTTCGGTAAATAGTTTTCAAAACCAACCCTCCTTCGTAAATTTGCCACCGAGAAGATTCTAAAAATTGGAGCCAATACTAGCCTATTGTTGAAGTGTGGAGTAATTAACATGGATACAATTGACTTTCAAAAAGGTTAAAGAGAAATTATATTAAAATGTGTGTTTTATTAAACAGTGTAAAAATTAATTTTTAACAGTGTAGTAAATCATGTTTAAGATGTATATATTATTTGTATTTTCTTACAAAAATATTTTATATTTTTTAATGCAAATGTCTCGTTATTTCATTTATAATAATAAAATCAATACAAGATGAAACAAAGTTAACCTAGCTAAACTAAAAAAGAAATGTAACAAAGTTAAAAACATGTCTACATACATAAAATCTAAACATATTTACTAGAAAATGGACGACTCAGTTGGTTTGACAACGAACAATTTGATTATTAATTGTTTGTATTTTTAACATGCAGTATCTTGTATCATTGATTTCAACACTCAATTGACATAATCAAAAGTATACAGTATTTGTAGCTTTAAGGACTGTAATTTCTCAGACAATGAGACTTCAATTTGGCAATTTTAGACTAAAAAATTCACAATTAAATCATATCACTCATTTTAAAAAGAAATATCGTTCATAATAATTAAGTGCGTAATTCCAATCACTATCCCAATCTTATCGTTCTTCATACAAGCAACATACTTTAAAAGGATACACTCTCCTTCCATACAAAATAATTGTACACTAAGGAGTACCTCAATTATGTTCTTCTAAACTCTATTTTTTAGACCTGAACTAACTTTAGTACAAAAGACCCCTATCTAGAGGCTCAAGGGACTTCTCCCTTTAGACATGTAATCTTTTTAGAGTCTCTACGTTCTATCAATAATAAGTACATGCTTACTTGATCGTTGGAATGTTTGCTAGTGGACGCCGTAATGTATAGTAACATTCATATATGGAGTTCCCCATTACTTTATTGCTAACACATTTCCAATTATGGCTTGTGTGACTCTCTTTAACCATCTCATTTTAACTTCACATTATCTTTGCACACAAGACAACAAATGAAAAATGAAACTTTTCTATCATCTCATTGGCGCATCTTTGATCATCGGTTTAATTGTTATTTTGATTTTCTGGTTTACTTTTTTTAGAATTAATTTGGTTCTCTTATTATTGAGGGTTGGCACATTTATAAATTATAAACTAGTTAAAATAATTTATAAAATGTACAGTAATAAAATAAATTTATTTATTAAATGATTTAATTTAATTAACAATTGGCATTTATAATACTCGGTTGCTTCTTGCTTAAATAGCTTATTTATTTTAATTTTGTGAGTCTTAGATTTAAGTATTTTACACAAAAATATACTCCAAGGTTAATGTAGTTAAAGTAACTGTTTAACTTAATTTTATGATCTTATAATGCTTGAAAATATATTATTAATTATAAATTTAGTTAAGCAACAATACTTGTATAATCAATCCAATCATTTACTCGGATGAAAAAAAAAAATAAACAACTTTAATCCAAGTAACTCATGTAAATAGAGCATCGGAATTTATCAAACTCCAACACTAGAGAATATGCTAAAAGTTTTGCCTAAATTCAGTTTATCTTAGGATGGCATAGGTGACCAAGAAATAGAAATCACGCTATCACTTTTTGTCCTTTCTTTTCTTTTTAACATTTAGTTTCTTCCATTGTTTTCCTTTTTTCACTTTCTTGCGGATTTGAAAACCCAATCCATTCAATTGGGACCGCGAATACCAGAAGACTTGTGACTGACGACAGATTCTTTATAAAGATATGATCTTAAGCAACGTTCTTTTTCTTTTTGGTTTTGGTATACTGTTAAACAATATTCTGCTAGCTCGTTGGTTGGAAAAGGATTCATAAAATAAATATATAAAAAATGTGTAGTCCTGCTTAAAATTTGTTCAATATATTCTATATGACTTGCTACAAGCAGAAGCCACAATACACAATATATTTGCACCACAATATATATAAAAAGAGTAAATTACATTTGCTTGTGTTTTTCTCAAATTATATCTGATTTTTTTTTTACATTATTTTTATCTCTTTTGTTAATGTTATTAACTATATTGTGTTAACATCTTTGTTACACTTAATTTACACATGATACTCTTTTTTTTTTTTTTATCCTTCTTTTGCTAACGTTGTTAACTAACGTCAATTAAAGTAGACGAAATTGTTCTAATATCTTTGTTAAATACTCAATAACAAAATAATAATTGATCTTTTGACGGGACATTTCTTAAGACAATAACAGTTTTTCTTTAATAGTTGATTCTTACTTCATTGTTGCTAACACTTAAAGAAGATGCAGCTCAGGATTGAGACATTATATTAAACACATCACCATCAAAAATAAATATTTAAAAAAGGAGTTAAAAACACAAATACAAGAGCAAAACACTAAAATTAGAAGATAGAGAAATAAGAGAAGCAAAATATAAGAGGTCTCTTGAAGTTGCAAGAGAGAGAAATAAGAGAAGCAACGCAAAGAGTGACATTAGCATTAAAGAAAAGAAAAAAAAATAACGTCCATTTTTTTAAAAATTGAGGTTAACATTAAAATTCAACATCAATTTTTTAATAACAGAGATTAACAAAATTAGTTTATTTACAAAAATGGATGTTAATAAAATTAATATTGATTTTTTAAAAATTGATGTTAACAAAATTATTTTATTTACAAAAATGTCATTGTTTTTTTTTTATAAAAAATAGACATTAAAATAATAATGTTGAAAGTATTTTTTTTAGCAGGGAATGTTGTTTGTGGTCCATTAGTAAGCTTTTCTAGCATTGAAAAAGGTTGGAAATATATTGCATTCTTTTAGTACTATAAGGCAGAATGGGTTTCCTGTCATTGATGAACACCTTTGATAGATGAACCAAAATTATGTGGGCTTGTGCTATTAGGTCTCATTTACTAGTGTTACTAAAGGAAAATATTTTTTCAAGAGATGGTAATTTCATAGATCAAAGTATTTTCCAAAGAATTTCTACTTCAGATTTTGGAAAGGCATGATTAAGAAAGGTGATCACACTAGAGAGTCTTGATATTGAAGAAGAAGAGATGGATATGTGTGTTGATCTCCATCCCATAACCAATGCACCCCCTTAGGCCAAAGTTGCTATTCTTTTCTGCCAACATGGACTCAGGCATATATGTGTTGTTCCAATTAGCCAATGGATATGATATTCTTTCTTTTCCCTCCCAAAATACGTTATTATATACCCTTCACTGGAATATGTCATTTGCATTCTTTCACATGCAAACATTTCATTTTTCATATCTTTCTGTACCATTTATTTGAAGATTCCAAAATGAATAAACCATCAATTTTGTCATTGAAGTATGGCCCTTTCTTTCTCATAAATTGTCCCAAAAGTAATAAAAGTATTTAGCTAATCCCCGTAGTATTGAATATTTATCAATTTGGTCCTTAAGTTTATGTATTTGAGAAAAATTTAGGGATCAATTTGAACAATTTTTTTAATGTTTGGAGGATTACTTAGCATGATATACAATACTTGTGGCACTACTCGAGTAATTATATTTTATTTTTTACATTAGCCATCATTCAAAAGAAAGGGTAATAGTTTGAGGACAAAATTAATGACTTACTCATTACAAAATAGACTCAAGGGGCATTTAGAAAAACTTATTTTAAAATTAGCTCTTTTTAGCTTGTTTCAATAAGCTTGACATCTTTCTGTACCATTTAATAAGAGTTTATTGAAATGCATCCCTAATAGTATTACATTACAACTTAATTTGCTTATGCAAAATATGTTGATAATCCCTACATATTGCATAGACATCCAGTTGTTGAGATTCTAACAAGTCATGATTTTATCCAGAGCATGTTTTGGGACTTTACCCTGATATCAAGCCTCGCAAACGACAACGAGGGATCTCAGTGAAAAATATTATTTTTTCAGTGTTAAAGTGCTGCATCAATTAGTTGATCAAAAGTTTAATGTACAATACAATGCAGTAATTATTCACAAAACATTTGAAGCATAAATGCTGCATAAGATGTGACTGCTGCATAGTTTTGATGCATGATTTAGCAACTGTGTCCATATTAAGATTGTTAATTTATTTAGATAGACTCTTTTTTTTTTAAATGTAAATTATATTAAACCCAAAATGATATAACAATGTCCCCGTATAAAAGAAACTTAATCTTGTTAATAACTTCTATTACAGAAAATTGATAATCTTTAAAAATCAATTTATTCCTAGACAGCCAGATGCAGTAGACTGTAATTGCTATGGTCACACAACAAAATTTTCCTTGAACACCTCATGTGGATCTGTCCCCTAATTAAAGAGTAAGTAATGTGTTGTAGAGAAATAAAGCGTCCGTGGAAATGAACCCAATCACGAATATGAGTCCAAACTTAGAGAGGTTTTTTTGCACATTTAACTCCGCCTCATTTAAACATAAGAGACAAAAGAAACCCTTGTTAAAAAAAATTCTAATAATTACAAATTTAAAAATACTATATTTAGTATTATCTAAACAAGATTCATTTTATCAAACATATCTTTGAGCAAAAAAATATCCACATAAAAACATTGTATAAACTCATTTTTTTTAAAAAAAAACTTAAGTTTTTAAGATACTTTTAATTCAAACCTAAGATCATGAACTTTAATCGAAACATCCACTAGGAATTCTAAAATCCTGCGAAGGTGAAAGAGAAATTCCAAAATGCAATGACTTTTTCGATTTCATGTAAGCTTGTAACAAAAGCTTTTGATATTTTTTCTTTTCTAATTTTTAAATTCCTAAAATTTCAGTTTGAGGGGCGGGAAAAAAAAAAATTCTCTCTTCCAAAATTTGCGTCCCTCCCGCCAAAGAAAATGGTCCAATCTTATATAGTTGTGTGGAGGTAACCCTAAATTCAAAATATGCCCCTGCAACCCAAATCTTCTGAAATCCTAAACTAAGTTTCTGTGCTAAGTGCTAACCCTAATTCGTTATGGCAGATGGAGCGGTAGCAAGAGGGAGGTGACGGACGCTTTTCGGAGACGCAAATTGAGGAGTAGCCGCAAAGCCCAGAAAACGCCCTGAACCCTAATTCGTGGAAGACATGGGTTCAGCTTCTCTTCTAAATCCTTCTCAACCAGGTTATAATAACATTAACATTATTAAATCTTTTAGGATGTTAGTATTTGGTAATGCACGGATTGTGATGAAGGGCAAATAGATTTTAAATCTCTATGTAATTCTTTTTTTTAACACGAGAGGCAAAGATAGACTAAAAGGATGGAAAATATTTTGGAAATCTATTTGATGCTCGCATAGATAAGTATCATCTTTTATGTACCTGCTTTTGTATGATCATGTATGAAAGTTCTATGCCCTTTTTGTCCTTCTATATTTTACAGGCATAGTGGATGATTATGATGCTTATAAGTTACTTAGCAGTTCCTTCTGCCTCAAGCATGTCCCAATTGTCATTTGTTGTGTCCCCTATACCTGCATTACTGCTTACCTTATTTTTCTTGACAAAATTTTTGAATTTATGTCTTTTTTTTTTTTGGCTAAATAGGCGTTAAGAAGAATGACAAGAGCAAACAGAAATCGGTCGTTTCCAAAACTGAAGAGGAAGTTATGTTTAAAGATAAACAAAAGAAACGGAGTTTGTCGGAGAGCAGTGAGCAGACTGCTGCTATGCGCAAAATGCCAAAACGTGCTGCGGCATGTAAAAATTTGAAGGAGAAATCCTTTTTGATATATGAGAAGTCCTGCCTCATTGAAACAGAGAAGGATCATATTGTAGAAGAAGAAAGTCTGGCTGTCCGCATGACAGCTGGACAGGATAATGGTTGTCCAAATAGGCGCATTACAGAGTTTATCCTTCATGATGAAACTGGTAAATCCCAGCCACTTGAGGTGCTGGAGGTTGATGATTTGTTTATCACTGGACTTGTATTGCCACTTGAAGCCAGCTCTGGCAAGAAAAAAGAGAAAGGTGTTAAGTGTGAAGGCTTTGGTCGAATTGAATCATGGGATATATCTGGTTATGAAGATGGCTCTCCAGTGATATGGCTTTCTACTGAAGTTGCTGATTATGATTGCCAGAAACCTGCTGCTAGTTACAAAAAAGTTTACGATCTTTTCCTTGAAAAGGCCCGTGCATGTGTAGAAGTATACAAGAAACTTGCAAAGTCCTCTGGTGGTGACCCTGATATAAGTCTTGATGAGTTACTTGCTGGCATGGTGCGGTCTATGAGTGGTAGCAAATGCTTTTCTGGAGCTGCATCTATAAAGGATTTTGTTATTTCACAGGGTGAGTTCATTTATAAGCAACTTGTTGGTTTGGATATGACATCCAAGGCAAATGACAGGATGTTTGCAGATATTCCTGCTCTTATTGCTCTTAGAGATGAGAGTAAGAAACAAGTACATGCACAGGTAATGCCCTCAAATGGGAGTTTAAGGATTGATTCAGGAGTTGGAGATGAAGAAAACAAGAATCAGATGGATTCAGTAGCTTCTGTAAACGAGGAAGATGAGGATGCAAAGCTGGCACGGCTGTTGCAGGAAGAAGAGTATTGGCAATCTATGAACCAGAAGAAAAACTCCAGATCAGCCTCTGCATCGAACAAATACTATATCAAAATTAATGAAGATGAGATTGCCAATGATTATCCTCTACCTGTTTATTATAAAACCTCCCTTCAAGAAACAGATGAGTTTATAGTTTTTGATAATGACTATGACATATATGACACTCAAGATCTCCCTCGAAGCATGCTGCATAATTGGTCTTTATACAACTCAGATGCAAGATTGGTTTCCTTGGAACTTCTGCCTATGAAACCTTGTTCAGATATCGATGTTGCAATCTTTGGATCAGGTATAATGACTTCAGATGATGGAAGTGGGTTTCATCTTGATACTGAGGCTGGCAAATCTTCTTCCGTTGGTTCTGGAGCACAGGTTGCTGATGGAATGCCAATTTATCTGAGTGCCATAAAGGAATGGATGATTGAATTTGGATCATCTATGATTTTCATATCCATCCGAACTGATTTGGCCTGGTATGATGCCTCTTATCTAAAATAAATGCTATTTTTTTATATATATTTCAAATTTCAAATGCAATAGAATTAGAAATATCCATTTGATTATGTGGGTAGCAAACTCTCAATTGTCAATATAAGCTATTTGTAACCAAATTGTTGCAAGAAAAATGGGTTAACTGCAATGGATGAATGTCATATCATGTGAATGAAACATTTGCACATATTATTTGTAAATTCATCTTAGAATAGTTTGGTTCTAAATGTCAGAAAATGAAAACTAGGTTCATTCATACTTCATTCCTTTCAGGTATAGACTTGGCAAACCAGCAAAGCAGTATGCTCCTTGGTATGACACAGTATTGAAAACTGCAAGGCTTGCTATAAGCATTATCACCTTGCTGAAGGAGCAGAGCCGAGTATCACGACTTTCCTTTGGAGATGTCATCAGGAAAGTATCTGAGTTTGATAAGAAAGACGGTTCTTACATTTCTTCTGATCCATTGACTGTTGAGAGATATGTTGTTGTCCATGGACAGATAATTCTGCAACTGTTTGCAGAATTTCCTGATGATAAGATCAGAAAGTCTGCATTTGTGACGGGTCTTACAAACAAAATGGAAGAGCGCCACCATACCAAATGGTTGGTGAAGAAGAAGAAAGTTGTGCCAAGGAGTGAACCAAATTTAAATCCTAGAGCAGCAGTGGGTCCTGTTGTATCCAAGAGGAAAGCTATGCAAGCTACAACGACAAGGCTGATCAATAGAATATGGGGAGAGTATTACTCAAACCACTTGCCAGAGGATGCAAAAGAGGGAATTGCTAGTGAGTTAAAGGATGAGGATGAAGTGGAGGAACAAGAAGAAAATGAAGATGATGACAATGAGGAGACAATACTTTTGGAGGGAACCCCAAAGGCACATTCAGCTTCAAAGCAAACCAAAAAATTTTCTGCTGAAACAGAAATAAGGTGGGAAGGGGAACCTGAAGGGAAGACTAGTTCTGGATATCCTGTTTATAAACAGGCAATTATTCGTGGGGAAGTTATTTCTGTAGGAAGATCTGTGTTGGTGGAGGTTGATGAAACAGATGAATTTCCAGACATATATTATGTTGAATATATGTTTGAATCAAAGATCGGAAGAAAAATGTTCCATGGTAGGATGATGCAGCGTGGTTGTCAGACTGTTCTTGGCAATGCTGCTAATGAGAGAGAGGTGTTTTTGACTAATGAGTGCAGGGATTTGGGACTGCATGATGTCAATCAGACAGTTGTTGTAAATATTCAAAATAGGCCTTGGGGACATCAGCATCGAAAGGATAATATCATTGCAGATAGAGTTGACAGGGCTCAAGCAGAAGAAAGGAAGAAGAAAGGACTACCTACTGAATATTACTGTAAAAGCCTGTACTGGCCTGAAAGAGGTGCTTTCTTTAGCCTTCCACTTGATACTTTGGGGCTAGGGTCTGGTGTTTGCCCATCTTGCAAAATACAGGATGCTGAAAAGGAGAAGGATGTTTTCAAAGTAAATTCCTCCAAGTCTGGTTTCCTATTGAAAGGAACTGAGTATTCTCTTAATGATTATATTTATGTAAGTCCCTTCGAATTTGAGGAAATGATAGAGCAAGGAACTCATAAGAGTGGGAGGAATGTGGGGTTGAAAGCTTATGTTGTGTGCCAAGTGCTTGAGATTGTTGTCAAAAAGGAAATTAAAGAAGCTGAAATAAAGTCTACACAAGTCAAAATCAGGAGGTTCTTCCGACCAGAAGATGTATCAAATGAGAAGGCATACTGTTCTGATATACAAGAGGTATAAGCAACTTAAAAGTTAATACTTGAACTTGAATGAACCCATGCACACATGCACATAGGAGAGGTATCACAAATGATTTTACTGAAAGAGCAAGTAAAACTGGCTACAGCTTTTGTACCAGTCTTAGATAGCATGATTGTGTGGATTTTATAATATTATTTTTCCTAAGTCATCGGTGCTTGATCTGACTGTGATAAGTGAGCTGCTATTTGTGCATATTGCTCTTATAATTTGAGGATTGGTTCTACTTTGTTTATCTTGTCTATAAGTTTTATACTGATTTGCATTTCATAATTTATATTTTAGGTGTATTACAGTGATGAAACACATATAATCTCTGTAGAATCCATAGAAGGGAAATGTCAAGTCAGAAAAAAGAATGATATTCCCGAATGCAGTGCCCTTGGCAGAATGTTCCAAAATGTTTTTTTCTGCGAGCTCTTGTATGATCCTGCCACTGGGTCACTGAAGAAGGTATTGTGTATTTGGCCCTGTTAGACAAGTGTTAAGGTGCTTGTTAATCCAGCAGATAAATCTGCAAAAGTATTGGAATTTTATGGTTTATAGAATTTTCTGTTTTTCATTTTAAATGAGTATGGCCTATTTGGACTCATGTTATTGAACTCATTGTATGGATAAGTTCAATAACTGTATGCTGTGTTCTGTTCCCATTTTCATTTAATTACTGTCCACAACCTTTCTGTAGTTCTGAGTAAAAATGATTGCTTTGTGGAGTGTTGCTGTGTGATTAGAATCTATCTAAAGCTTGATCTTGTTGCCTGGTTTCACACAATATATACTTTTGGTAAAAAAAATATTCAGCAGCTTAAATTTATGTTATTCGAAAGTGTCACATTGTAGCAACTGAGGTTTTTCACCTGTACTAAAGATCAACTCAATCAGTTGCCATAATGACATTGTTCACTGGTATTATGAAAAACTCTATCTTGTTATTAGATCAATACTCAATTCAATCCAATTTAAAATCATTATAAATAATATCCTATCTGCCATTATTTTTGAAATAATTAAACTCAAATTAAGTATTTTGGTTTAGCTCAAGATAACAGACCATCATCAATTCAACAACAGGTGGAAGTATTAGGTATGGTTTTTCAGTAATTAACTATTTTCTTTTTCAATTGTTTGACAGTTGCCGGCTCATGTAAAAGTAAAATATTCAAGTGGACAAACATCTGATGCTGCAGCTAGAAAGAGGAAAGGAAAATGTATAGAGGGAGATGATGTTTTAGAGTCCCCAAATGAAGGAAAAACATTAAATGAAAAACGTTTAGCAACCTTGGACATTTTTGCAGGTTGTGGTGGCTTATCAGAGGGGTTGCAGCAGTCAGGTGATCTTAACTACATAATTATAGCAAGAAACCCAACTGTATCTGCTACCGATGCAAAATAAGACTTTTATTTCTAAAATGCTTCAGGAGTTTCATCAACTAAATGGGCTATTGAGTATGAAGAACCTGCTGGGGATGCATTTAAAGCTAATCATCCTGAGGCATTGGTGTTTATTAACAATTGCAATGTTATTCTTAGGTAAAGAATCTCATTTAGATAACATATTCCAGACCCTAAGGTTGAAAGGAGTGGAACCTATTTAAGTGACTGTTAAATTATTCTTGTTATGTAGGGCTGTAATGGAGAAGTGTGGGGACACAGATGATTGTATCTCAACATCCGAAGCTGCAGAATTGGCTGCAAAGCTTGATGAGAAGGAAATAAGTAGTTTACCAATGCCTGGACAAGTTGATTTCATCAATGGTGGTCCTCCATGTCAGGTCTCTCTAGCTGTTGGCTTTGTATTTATTGTGCTGATGAATATATTATAGGGTAATTGTTTAACACTTGTTTTGCTTTCAGGGTTTCTCTGGGATGAATAGGTTTAACCAGAGCAGTTGGAGTAAAGTCCAGTGTGAGATGATATTGGCATTCTTATCCTTTGCCGATTATTTCCGGCCAAGGTATTTCTTGTTGGAGAATGTGAGGAACTTTGTGTCTTTCAATAAAGGGCAGACATTCCGTTTAACTTTGGCTTCACTTCTTGAGATGGGCTATCAGGTAAGATTATGTTACTGTGTCTTTCTTCCTGAGTAATTGCACTTAGAATTGATGAATAGTATAGAACCTCAAGGAAGGAACTAATGAATGCTGATTTGCTTGTCTAAAAGGTGAGGTTTGGTATCCTTGAGGCTGGAGCATATGGGGTTTCCCAGTCAAGAAAAAGGGCATTCATATGGGCAGCCTCTCCTGAGGATGTGCTTCCTGAATGGCCTGAACCAATGCATGTCTTTTCGGCCCCTGAGTTGAAGATTACATTATCAGAAAATGTCCAGTATGCTGCTGTCCGCAGTACTGCAAATGGTGCTCCATTACGTTCAATAACTGTTCAAGATACTATTGGTGATCTCCCAGCTGTTGGCAATGGAGCCTCAAAAGGAAACATGGAGGTATATAAAATAGGAAAGATACATATCTTATATTCTTCCATAATGAGTTTTCTCTACACTCACTAATTAACTGGGTTTTATGTTGCATAGTATCAAAATGATCCAGTCTCATGGTTTCAAAAGAAGATTCGAGGTGATATGGTTGTCTTGACTGATCATATATCAAAGGAGATGAATGAATTGAACTTGATTCGATGCCAGAAAATTCCCAAGAGACCAGGCGCTGATTGGCGTGACCTTCCAGAAGAAAAGGTGAAGTTAAATATTTGAGTTTTAGCATAACATTTTTTGTGATCTATCTAATATGTGAAATCTAATGAAATGCAGATAAAATTGTCTACTGGACAAGTTGTTGATTTGATACCATGGTGCTTGCCAAACACGGCTAAGCGGCACAATCAGTGGAAGGGACTGTTTGGCAGGTTGGATTGGCAAGGGAATTTCCCAACTTCCATTACTGACCCTCAGCCAATGGGGAAGGTTGGAATGTGCTTCCACCCTGACCAAGATAGGATTCTTACTGTTCGTGAATGTGCTCGGTCTCAAGTATGTCCATAACTCTAGTTGTCACCCTAAATGCTTTGATAAGAAATGAAATCCTAACAAGTTGGAATTTCTAATATTTGTGAACTATTATGGATAATTTTGATCATGTTACCTTAATAGAGATGTCCTAGAAATTAGTTTCTATGATTAAGTAGTGAGCATAATAATGTTTAATAAGTAAATAGAAAACTATAGTCCTTATGATCTCGGCCTAAAAAATAGGAATATATTATATAATTTGATATAATTTTTTATACCTGAGCATATTTTACATCTTTATGAATGTAGGGCTTCCCAGATAGCTATCAATTTGCTGGCAATATCATACACAAGCACCGGCAGATTGGTAATGCTGTGCCTCCTCCTCTGGCATCTGCATTGGGGAGAAAGCTCAAGGAAGCAGTGGACAGTAAGAGCTCCACTTAGAAGATGGGGCTTCTACATTTTTTGAAATATCATGCTTATTGTATTCATATCAGTCACCAAGATATTGCAAATCATTATTCAGGGTTCCAGAAACTAGAAACCCTTGTATATAGTGATATCCATTGGTCATTTGTTTTGAGGCTAATTCCTTGTTTAACTTTCCTCAACCAAGGAATTGTATGGATGATGTTATGATGTTCATTTTCTATCAACTAGTATTTTCTTGATTAGATAATATTTTGGCTGTTTATGACAGAAATGGCTGGGAATTTAGAATTACCTCCCAATGTATATAGTTGACAATTGAGACCAATTTTGTCATTTTTTTTAACTTGTTATGAATATTTGTTGTTGCAAGTATTTGGCTAAGAACTAAAAAAAAGGTAATACCTTCTTTCCATATCTTTTGATGTTTTAGCTTTCAATTTTTTTTTCTCAAAACAATGATGTTTTAAACTTTCGAAGTCTCTTTGATTTTTTTTTTCTCAAATATATTCTTATTTAATACTTAATACTAATAGTGTAAGTATCAAAAATAAAATTTTAAAGGACATTTTAGTCCAAATACAAACATTTTTAGTTCCATTAAATGTTTCTTAATCTATGTATAATAATTTTAAACATCAAAAGATATGAAAAGGAGATAGTATTTGATTAAGAAACTTGCATAATGTTTGAGTACGAGGTAACAATTATTTAGTGAACTAATTTATCTCATTGACTTTTTACAAGTTAGTATAACTCTCTTTTAGATTTTGGTTATAGTGTCTAAACTTATTATTTTCTTTTCCATTTTAAAATATTAATTCATTAAATATTTCTAATACTATCTTGTATGATATAAGCTTTTCTAAATATTAATTTTTAAAATAATTGTTTTCAATTCATTTCTAACCTATCAAATTATTTTTGCCAAACAAACCCTAAATTTGATCAAATTCATGATATAAGCTTTTCTCAAACTAAAAAAAACTTGTATGATTTTTTTCAAGGAAATTGATATTCTCATTATCACTTTTGCTATTCTTAATATTACTTTTTTGAAAAGGAGTAAGAATAGACAAAAATATTCCTCTACATATTTTCTTCTCCTCTTCTCCTTCTCTCTTCCCCCATTCTTTTATCGCCCTTTCCCCTTCCCCTTCCATTTTTTCTCATTTTTTTTTATATAAAATAGAAATATGATTTTGTTGTATTTCTAAGTTAAGAATCACAATGGAATCATACTTTTATTGTGTTTTTTGGAAAACACCACAACAAAAATACAATTCTATTGTGATTTTCAACCTAGAATACAATGAAATTACATTTCCATTGTGTTTTTTGTTTGTTTTGAAAAACAACTAATGAAAGTATGATTCCATTGTGTTATTGGATGAATAATACAATAAAATCGTACTTCATTTGCGTTAATTAACGGAATCATGATTTCGTTGTGTTATTTGAGGGTGAAATTCCATTGTGTTAAGTGGAGGTGATGAAAAATTACACACCAAAATCTTCTTTTTTGTTATTGAATTGGAAGGTGAAAAAAAAAACACAACCAAAACATGATTTCATTGTACACTTCTACAACAGAAATGTATTTTTATTGTGTATTTTTCATCCCCCAATTGCACACTAAAAAAAGACAATTCTGTTATTCAAACTTTCAGGGAGACAATTTTGGAATATGCATAAAATGCATCCACCTGGATAGTGTCACTAGCAAAAGTGATAGTGCCAATAACATTACTTTTTTTTCATTGATATGATTAAAGTCATTCTCGAAAATGTGGCCTAAAAGGCATATTAATCCCCAAATATTTGCCAATATTTGGTGAGTGCTTTATGCCAAGAGTAACCTAAAGCGTTGCTTTAGTGGAATCACGAACACCTCTGGAGGAAATGGATTTTGAGTTGTCAAAGTTTACTTTTAGGCCAGAAGTTACACAAAATTGGTTAAAGGTGGATGTTACTATCTGCACCTACTCCTCCGTAAAGAATAGGTGAGAAAGAGTAAGGCCCACCATCACATAGGGATATAGGTCTCCATGCATTAGTTTCACATAATTCATGAATCTTCTTCAGTGTCAGTCTCTCCATGCAGAGAACAAAAAGATAAGCTAATAAAGAATCAACTTAGATAGTATAGTAAAAGAAGAATGAGAGATAATAAATAAAAAGAAAAAAAATGGGAGAGATTAGTAAGATCACAGTTTCACCTTAATCGTAGACACATGAATTAATCAAAAGAAGAATATAATTAAAATGAGTTTTTATTGTAATTGATTAATAAAGCAAGAGCGGGAGTGACGCATGCAGCAAATAGTGCCTTGGACCATCATATGTTCACCTTAATCGATATATAAACCACTGAGTTTTTCTGCATATTGCAAACACATGAATTTTAGGAATTTATATTTTGAATATTTTATTATAAAATTAAGTTACCAGTCAAATTTAGTGTGAAATTTTAGATCTAACACATAAGTTATTTAAAGTTATTTTAACTCATAATCAATTATGAATAATTCTGTAACATAAAATTAAATATATGAAAATGTATTAAACATCAATTTATAATCAATTATGAATGATTCTCTACCATAAAATCAAATATATGAAAATATATTAAACATCAATTTTAGACTCAAAATCGATTGTGCAACATCAAATCAAACAACATTGAAAACTTAATATAAAATAATCATGAGAAATCACAAACTTTTCTAATTAACAAGTAGCACATGTTAACTTTTGATTTGAAGATTCTCACGAAGATTAAGAGGAAAAAAAACTTATACGAAGAAGAGAAACATGAGAGAAGGGAAAGCTTGACGAATAAGAAGAAAAAAATAATGCTCCTTAAATAATTAATTTGGCAAGAGGACCGCTGAAATAAAGAAAGGAAATTATTTCTTTTTAAATAATTTGTATCAAGTCAAATAATTAACGTAGTTATCAATGCAGTTTCCTTTATATCCTTTATTACCCTATTATTTTTAGTCAACCATTTTTATTACACTCACATTTATTTGTTAAAATGGGTATACTTAATAATTAAATTTATGTTGCCAATCTCACTCAGATATAACTATCACTAGCTTAATTTAGTTGTCCGTGTATAGCATGTGAATAATATATTTAACATTTTTAATATATTATTAATTATTTAGTTTAAATTTTAATAAATATATCAATAAATATTTAAATATATTTTTATATACATACGGACTTTAAAAAATTGTTATTACTGAAACTATTGTCATAATTAAGTAAAACCTTGTTTACTTTAATAATATCTTGTATGCTTTCTTTTAACTTTACTTTTTAAAAAAATTATTTAATTTATTTTTTTCTTATTTTTTTAACTGTGTTAATGATACAAAATATTTAATAATTCTTTCAATAATTAATTTTCGTAAAAAAAGGAGCACTTATCTACCTGGCAGAATCTTATTTTATAACATAATATAATGGTATATACTTCTCGTAAATTAGTGTAATAAAATAGTAATAAACTTTTTATCGATATTATTATTATTATAATTTTAATATGATATAATAAATATTTAACGTAAACTATTATAAAATAATGAAATAAAAAAACGATATTTGTAATACATATCTTCCGCAATTTATTATAACATAACAATTTATTATCATTATAATTTTAATACATATTTACCACAAATATTATAAAATTATGATAATAAATAAAAAATTTCCATGATTATAAAAATTATTTCATAAAATTTTAAAAATCTCGTGCTAATAAAGAATATTCAAATTTTGATAGAGTAATATCTATTAATTATTTGTTAAAAAAGTATAATTATAATTCTTAGAATTTAGTCTAAATGTGTTATAAAATAATAATATATTAAAGATTTGTATAATTCATAAATTGTGTTTATAATTCTTTAAATAGAGCTTATATTAATACTCAATTTAATCGCTAAGTATAAATGAGGATAATAATAATCTTAGAATTTATAAATTTAAGAACACTGTAATTATATAAAGTATTTGATAAAATTTAAAAAATCTTGACCGATTATAGGTATTTAGAATTGGGTACAACAATATCCATTAATTATTTATTAAAAAGAAAGTATAATTATAATTTTTCGAATTGCGACTAAATGTATTATAAAATTCATAAATTATGTGTATGATTATTTAAATATAGATTATATTAATAGCAAATCTAATAGCTAATTATAAATAACTATAAGTATAGTAATAATTCATAGAATTTATAAATTTGAATTTGTAAAATTTCTATTAATGACTAATTATAAAGAACATTATATTATTTATTGTGATTGATTTACAACAGAATCATATGGACACACTTAGTTGATAAAATTAATTAAATAAAAAATCATGAGTTTATTCTTATCAAGATCAAAATTGTTTATTGTAAAAAAATACGGGAAATAAATGCCTTAAAATCGTGAATTTAAAATTATAGGAAATTAAAATTAAAATTTGGTTTTTTATATCAACTTCAAACTATACTAAATTTGTTTAAATTGATTATGCTTTGTTTAAATTGATTATGCATGCGATTCAATCACTAATTTACTGGTCCGAGCAGTGAAATGATTCAGTGCGTCGATTGTGTTAATGACTGATCCGATTTTTGAGTGTGAAATTAGAGATTCAAACAAATCGAGTTGAAATAAATACAGAATGTAATGCTCAAAACCACAAAATAAAAGGCCTTTCGTTCATGGGCCGGACCGAAAATGAAAAAAAAAAAAAAGACTAAACACACACGCGAGGGTTAAAACAGTAAAACTAGCAGCAGAAGTCTCACATACTATAAATTCTGAAACCCTAATCCTCCTCTAGCCGCTGCAGCAAGGGCTCAACGCACGCAGGAGGAGGAGATTGATCGAGAGAAGAGAAGATGACTACACGCTTCAAGAAGAACAGGAAGAAGAGAGGCCACGTGAGTGCCGGCCATGGCCGCATCGGGAAGCACCGGAAGCACCCTGGAGGACGCGGTAATGCCGGAGGCATGCACCACCACCGGATCCTCTTTGACAAGTACCACCCTGGGTTCTTCGGCAAGGTCGGAATGCGCTATTTTCACAAGCTCCGCAACAAATTCTACTCTCCGATCCTCAACATCGACAAGCTCTGGTCCCTGGTTCCGCAAGAAGTGAAGGACAAGGCCTCCAAGGAGAACAAGGCGCCGCTGATCGACGTCACGCAGTTCGGGTACTTTAAGGTTCTCGGAAAGGGTGTTTTGCCGCAGAACCAGCCCGTTGTTGTCAAAGCTAAGCTTATTTCCAAGATCGCTGAGAAGAAGATCAAGGAGGCTGGCGGTGCTGTTGTTCTCACCGCCTGATTTTATTGACGGTATCGCTTTTTCAACGATTTAGGGTTTTTTTTTTGTTTTGTTCTGATACGTTTCGTTTTGGATGACGTTGTTGTTTAGTCTATGCTACATTTCAGGATTTAATTTAAGGTTTTATTTTTTTAATTTGCGCGTTTTAGACTTCGGCTTAATTTTAATTGAATATTATCGCGTTTAACGGTGTTTTGAAATTGGGAATCTATCGAAATTGTTAAAATTGCGCGTGTTACCCTTGTTTCGTTGAACATGCGGTATTTGAAATTAGGTTTTTACGTGATGAATTGAACTTCACTAGGGAATTTTTTCTTTTCGTGTGATTCATCTTACTTCTGGTATATGGCTTGTGTCGTTAATTTCAATTTTCCAAACTCATTTTCATTGAATCTTTTCGCAGTATATCTAATTCCATTTGATGCTATTAGATTTTTCTTTCTGGAATAATACACGTGAGTGTTTCAAAAAACTATGGTTTTGGAATGAGCTCGCCCTGAATTCCCCCAATCATCCTTCCTTTACTTCCGCTAAGGTATATTTGATTTGAAAGTCTTGACTAATTGAACTGTGATGCCTTTTGGAAACTTGTTTGATTCACGTTTTACACTTTCTAGTTTCTAATACATGGATATAGTGTGTTTGGTTGAACGGGAATTGATTTTGTGTTTAGAATCGATTTTGATTTTAAGTTTGATAGAAAAAAATATTGCAAATTATTACAAATACACAATGTGTAGGCTAAAAAAAAATCTAAAATACCTAATTTTTTTTTACATATTGTTCTTCACACATTTTCATATTTTAAAAATATTATATAATTTTTTTATTGTCAATACTATAAAATTTTTGAAAAGGTTAAGTGATAAAATTAATATCAATTTATTCTCTCTTTTTACTTTTTACATTCATTTAAAGAAAAAATATTTTATGGAGATAAAACTATTTTTTTTATGGGGACAAAGATAAATTATATTATCTATATCCATGTACCCACACCCAAGATCCACCACCTGTAATGCTTGACTTTAGTTCTTCTAAAAAATATTTATTTATTTGTCTCTCTAATTTGGAAATGTACTACACTTGATCTTCAAGTGATTTAGATAATACTTTATAAAAAGATAAAAAAAATGATTTAGATATTACTTGAAAAGATAAAAAAAATGATTTAGATATTACTTGAAGGATGAAAGTGATATATTTCAAAATTAAAAGATAAAAAATAAACAATTTTTTTTAGAGAAACTAAAATCAAACTTTACATATTTTAAAGAGAAAAAAATATATTTTATCCTTGTTACATTTACAACAAATAGTGATTATGTCTAGGGAAAACACTAATTCCTCGTGATAGAGTGAATCAAAATTCAAATTCTTGTAAAAAGAAAGTGTTTCACGTTTAGTGTTTGGCTGATCATACATTAAATCTTGAATGGAGAATACATGTGAGATAAAAAAAATTGTATTTCCCGTGTCTATATACATTTTTATTTTTATATTATTATTATTTTCTATATAAAAATTTTACTTTTATATTATCAAAGCTTGATTCTCTAATGAAGAATGAAGAACAAATCACAATGCAAGAGAATCAATGGTGCAGCAAAAGAAAGAAGCTGTAACAGAATGAAGGAGAGAAAATAATACTGATATTACTTACTTTCTGAAGGAAGCCGAGTACATTATTTATAGTTAGTTACAAGGATAACCCACTTGGTTAACTAATCAAAGCACAACTAACCTAAACAAACTAGCTAGAGTTAGTTAATACAAAATTAGGAGTTAGTCAACATGCCCCCACAAGTTGGAGAATGGATATCAAACATTTCCAACTTGGAATGAAGAGACTGAAAAGCTGCAGGGTGGAGAGCTTTAGTGAAAATGTCTGTATTCTGATGAGAGGATGATACAGGAAGAAGACGGAGGAGCCCACTTTGAACTTTATTTCTAACAATGTGATAATCGATTTCAATATGTTTGGTCCTTTCATGGAAGACTTGGTTGGTAGCAATGTGGAGTGTTGATTTGTTGTCACAGAAAAGTAGTTCAGGTTGGAAGAAAGGAATGAGAAAATCTTCAAGAAGATAAGTGAGCCATTGGATT
Organism: Glycine max; assembly: GCF_000004515.6. Classification (NCBI taxonomy): domain Eukaryota; kingdom Viridiplantae; phylum Streptophyta; class Magnoliopsida; order Fabales; family Fabaceae; genus Glycine; species Glycine max. The sequence continues at coordinate 44,647,578 of NC_016091.4, read as the reverse complement.
TCACATGTAGCACTTGTCAATGCTCTGTACTTTGCCTCACTGGAGCTTCTAGAGACAGGTTCTTGTTTCTTTGATCTCCATGAAATTAGAGAAGATTCAAGGTAAATAGAAAAACCAGTGATTGAATGCCTTGTATCAATACACCCGACCTAATCTGAATCATTATAACCTTTCAGTTGAGGGGTGTTTTTAGCAGGAAAAAAAAGACCAGCTCTTGGAACTCCCTTGATGTACCTTAGGATTCTATATGTAGCTTGTTGGTGAGCAGTAGTAGGATTAGAAACAAATTGACTCAAATGTTGAACTGCATAAGTAATGTCTAATCGGGTATTAGTCAAGTAGATGAGACGACCAATGAGACATCTATAGGAAGAAGAACAACTATCCGAGAGAGGGATCCCAGAATTGACATGTAACCTGGTTCCATAATCCATTGGGGTAGTAACTAGCTTGGAAGCTAACATACCAGAGTCATTCAGGATGTTTAATGCGTATTTGTGTTGGCAAATATGAATCCCCGATGAGTTTCTAGCCACTTCAAAGCCTAAGAAAAATTTTAAATTTCCTAGATCTTTGATTTTGAAGGCAACATGTAAATGGTTGGTTATGGCTTTGATTTTAGAGTTGTCATTGTCCGTGAGTACTATATCATCCACATAAACTAAAAGGGCAGTGAAGGAATTGGCGTGTTTCTTTAAAAGGAGAGAATGGTTAGAGGGGGATTGAACATAGTTATGAGAAACTAAAAATAGAGTTTTTCATACCATTGACGACTAGCTTATTTCAGACCATAAAGAGACCTTTGTAAGCGAAAAACTTTTCCAAGTTGGGATTGATTAAAACCAGGTGGAAGTTGCATATACACTTCTTCATGGAGATCACCATAGAGAAAAGCATTATTGACATCTAGTTGAGTCAAATGCCAATTATTCATAGTTGCCAAAGCTAAAAGTAATCTGACAGAGGTTATCTTAGCAACATGGGATATAGTGTTTATGAAATCTAAGCCTTCAAGTTGAATGTATCCCTTGGCCACCAATCTATCTTTATATCTCTCTATCCTTCCATCAACCTTGTGTTTAATTTTATAGATCCAACGACAATCAATTGCAGTCTTGTGAGGAGGAAGGTCAATTATAGTCCATGTTTTGTTCAGTTCTAGTGCAACGATCTCATCTCTCATGGGTTTAAGCCAACAATCTTGTTTACAAGCCTCAACATATGACTTTGGCTCAGAAATTGAACTAATAGACATGATAAAATTTCTATGTGCAAGGGACAATTTATGATATGAAAGAACGAATGAGAGGGGATGATAAATACCTGAAGGAAGAGAGGCGGTAGTTGATGTAAAATTGGTATGAAAATCATTATAATGAGTAGGCCTTTATTGAGGTCGTTTAGATCGATGAAGGATAACATATGAGATTGGTTGGGGTGGTTGTATATCAATAGTAAAAGTTGGATCAGTAGGATCATCATGGGGAACATCATAAAGGGGATTAGGGGATGGTATGATTTGAGGTGGATTTTCAGTATCATGGGCAATGTTGTTGTCAATAATGAGATAGAGAAAGTGATCTTCATAAAAGATTATGTTTCAGGACGTTTCAATGGCACGAGTTTGTAAATTAAAGGTTAAGTAACCTTTAGTATTTGGTTTGAAACCAAGGAAAACACAAGCAACAACTCTTGGGTCAAGTTTCTTTCGATTTGATGTAATGGTGCTAATATAGCATAGGCATACGAAACATTTTAAATCTGAAAAATCAAATGGTTTGTTGAATTTTTTTTTCATAAGGAGATATGTTGTTTAAAAAAAGAGTTGGCAAACAATTGATGAGTAATGCTGCATGAGATAAAGCAAAAGACCAAAAAATTTTGTGGTAAATTGGCTTGAAAAAGGAGTGCACGAGTTACATTTAAAAGGTGTTGATGTTTTCTTTCAACAATTCCATTTTGTTGTGGTGTTTCTATGCATGAAGTTTGGTGAATAATTTCCTGTGATGCATAAAACTGTTTCATTATAAACTCTGCACCATTATCACTTTGAATTGCTTTAGTTTTCGTGTCAAATTGTTTTTCCATGAGTGCAATAAAATCTTTGAGTTGCTGTTGTGTTTCACTTTTTGTGCTCATTAAAACAACCCATACATATCTAGAATGATCATCAATAATTGTCAAAAAATATTTGTGGCCATTCATAGAATGTGAGGCTCAAGGGCCCCAAATGTCAACATGAATTAAAGAAAAAGGCTTAGGGGAAATGGAAGTGTTATTCAGAAATGGTAATTTCTTTTGCTTGGCATAGTGGCAAGTGTCACAAACAAAAGATTTATTACTGAAAATACTAGGAAAAGATTGTTTTATGACAACTAATTTGTCATGGGAGGGATGTCCTAGGCAAAAATGCCAAAGGTCTATTTGGCGTTTATTACAAGAAAAAGTAGAGGCAAAAATGTTGTGTCTCATTGAATTTTTAGGAACAATGATAGCTGCAAGCTTATAAAGTCTATCAACTAAATCAATTATACCAATCTTCTTCAGGTTGTTCTTTGCCTGTATGAACCAATCATTAGCAGAAAAAATCAATTTAGAATTTAAATAAGAGGTTAGTTTAGAAATAGAGATTAAGTTGAAATTGAAATCAAGCAAGTATACGACATTAAAAAGGGAAAGGGAATCAAAAATTTGAACTGTGCCTAAGTGTGTAGCTATAACTTATTGACCTTTAGGAAGTCTAACTATTGTGGGAGTGATTTGTTGATAATAATTAAAAAGATTCAAAGAGGAAGAGACATGATCAGATGCACCAAAATCTAATATCCATGATGTTGCAAATTTTTTATTGATGTTGCATATAGCAGAAAAAGTAATATTACCTATAACTGGATGACTATTGATTTGGTTGATGTGAGGGGAGGGAGATGCTGAGTTTCCATTACTAGGTTATTGTATTAAAGCCAGTAAAGCTTGATACTGTTGTGGAGTGAATTGAACATCATGATTAGCTGTATTTAATGTAAGATCAGTATCATGCTTTGAATTTTCTTCGACGATAGTGTTGTTGATTGTTGCTCCTTGATTGGTTTTATGACTTGGATGACCAGGGGGAAATCCATGTTTTCTATAAGAAATCTCCACCGTATGTCCATATCTATCACAATGGGTGCACAACTTTGTTCCTCTGCCTGACATTCCTCTGTCTATTCCTCTGTCATAACCTGACGTGTTATTCGAACCTGGACCTCTTCCTCTTTTTGAGCTAGATGGATAGCCATGTTTTCTATAGCATATATCCTTAGTGTGGTCAGCTTTACCACATAAAGAACATGTATGATTAGATGTAGAACTTGTTGCATTAATCATGATATCCTTAGAATCAAAATTTCCAATCTGATTCATCCCTATAATTTGTCTTTCTTGTTGAACGATGTAGGAAAAAGTTTTGGAAATTGTAGGTAGTGGATCCATCATTAAAATTTGAGACCTAACATTACTGAATTGATCATTTAATCCTCTAAAAAATTGCATAATCTGATCTTGTGTTTTCCTTTCCATAACACATAGGAGAGCATCACATGTACATCTATTTACACATGTGCATATAGGATCAGGTCTATAATTCTCAAGTTCATTCCAAATTATTTTTAACTTTGTGAAATAATCAGTAATTGAGCAATCACCTTGACAAATTGTACAAACTTGTTGCTGTAGATCAGAGATTCTCAATAAATCTCCTTGAGAGTATCTGGACTTTAGATCTTTCCATATGTCTCTGACATTATCCATCCAGAGAAGGCTTTCGCGAATAGAGCTTGAGACTGAGTGAACAATCTATGATATCACCATATTATTGCATCTTTTCCATGCAGAATGCAGAGGATGTGTAATGACTGGTTGTGAGATAGTTCCATCCACAAATTCAACCTTGTTCTTTGCACTCAAAGCAGTAAGCATCGAACGACTCCAAGAATTATAATTCGTTGGATCAAGAACAATAGATACAAGCGTTATAGTTGGACTTTCACTAGGGTAAAGGTAATAGGGACTATGAACATTCAAAGATTGGTCAGTTTCTGTGTTCATGTTCAATCAATAGAGTAGAAATTCTTTTGAAATTGAGGAAGATAGAAAGAAATTTCGAAGAATCGAACAAACCAACAAACGTAGAAGCAAAAAATGAAGCACAGAAGCGAAAACAAAGTGCAAAAAAAAAAGATGCGAAGAGTGGCGCAACAGAGGTCTTCAATCGAAGTGCTCTGATACCATATCAAAGCTTGATTCTCTCATGAAGAATGAAGAACAAATCGCAATGCAAGAGAAGCAATAATGCAGAAAAGGAAAGAAGCTATAACAGAATGAAGGAGAAAATAATACTGATATTACTTACTTTGTGAAGGATGTTGAGTACATTATTTATAGTTAGTTACAAGGATAACTAACTTGGTTAACTAACCAAATCACAACTAACCTAAGCAAACTAGCTAGAATTAGTTAATACAAATTCAGGAGTTAGTCAACATATATATTATTAGTGAAATTTTCAATATTAATTAATTATAGATCATTTAAAATATGACTTTTAAAATATTTTTTAAATAAATGATTTTCATATATGATAACGTTTGATTATATGATAGTATAGAATAATTTACTGTGAATGCATATGCTATATGAAGATTTTGATGATGCCAAAAGATTGAAGCTATTCAAAGTTGATTCAAGTCAAGATCAAGAGATCAAGAGAAACGATTCACAATAGTCCATTATTTGTTAAAATAATCTCTTAAAAGATTGAACAGGTTTGGCCTTAAAAGACTTAAATTTTCAATTTCTCTTATAAAGTTTTTTAAGTGGTTTTACATCTTTGGAAAAATATATTTTTCTTTGGTAATCGATTACCAAAGGCTGTAATCGATTATCAGAAGCAAACATGTTTTTGAAAAGCTTTTAGAAAGTTTGAAATTTGAATTTTAAAGGCTGTAATCGATTACCACCTTTGTGTAATCTATTACCAGTAATGGAATGTTTTAAAATTCAAACTGAAAAGACATGACTCCTCAAAATTAACTGTGTAATCGATTACCACAGATCTGTAACCGATTACCAGTGAGGAAATTTCAAAAATAACTCTGAAAAGTCACATCTCTTCATAAGTTTTTGAAATATCATCAAAGGTCTATAGATATGTGACTTGTGTTCGAAATTCTTCAAAGTTTTTCAGAACTTCGTTGTCCTATTCTCTCACAAGAAAACTTTTCGCCAAACACTTGCAAAACTATTAAGGATTCTTATAAGTTTTTCAAGTTGTATCATTCTTTTCTTAAAGAGAGAAAAACATCTTTTGTACTTCAAAAGCAAACTGTTGTTGTAATCAAGAGGCAGTGGGTCTCTGGATTTGTAAGTTTTTTGAACACAAGGAAAATGTATCCCTGAGTGGTTCAGAAATTGTAAAGAAATTTACAAGTATAGTGAAAATCTCAAGTGGATTGTTTGAGGACTGGACGTAGACACATGGAGTGGCCAAATCAGTATAAAACTGAGTTGACAATTCTCTCTTTCCTAAACTCTTTTACTTTATTCTAATTTAATTTTACTTTGCATATTTAAAGAAGCATCAAATAAATTATTCTACTTCTTTTTATGCATATTAAAGTCTGCATATTTCTTTTAAAGAGAGAATTAATTTTTTTTGTTAGGGGAAATTTTCTAAACTTAATTTACCTCTCTCTTAAGTTATTGAAACCACTTATTTAACATTTACATTATTAATGTATTTTAATCATATATTATTATATTTATATTGCCTAGATACATACATATATATGTATATACATTATTTTCTATATTAAATATTATTATTTATTATTTCCCATAAATTATATTTTATATATTATTTTCTTAATTGCTTTTTTGTTGATTAATTTAGAATTTTGACGATGTCATAATATGGAGAGCATAGTTCACGATTAAGTGGAACAGTGGAAGAATGGGTTCGAGATTTTTTTTTCCACATTAGTATTTTTTAAATAGTTAATTTGTGAATTTTATTAATAAATAAAATCCACCTCAAATTTGTAAGGGTAAAATACGTTTGGGTTCGTGTAAAATTTTAAAAAATATTAATTTTATTATCATAAAATTTTTCTTATTAATTTGACTCGTAAAAGTAAAATATTTTTATTAGCATTGAGTTGTATTTCTGATGTGAGTAACCAATTTAATTACTTTCCTTCTTTATCTTTTCAAGTATACTAAAAAGATATCAAAATTCTTTGTTATTTCATTTTTCCTCCTAATCTTATTAGAAAGTGTAGAGAAATCACTCGAGAATTGATAAAAAATTACAATTTTTGAAAGTGTTTAACCTACCAAATTATTTAATTCAATTTATTCTGTATAATATTAACTGTTACAAATTGTTTAATTCATTTATAAAAAAATTATATGTGTAAATTGGTTAGTTTTACTAAATTACTATCTAACGGAATTATTGATCGACCAGTCAGAATATGTTTTATTTATACAAATGATCATATTAATATGAAAAATTTTATGAGAATGAAATTAACATTTTTTAAATTTTACAAGGACTCAGATATATTATATTGAATTTATAAACTTTATATAATTATTTTTGTACGGAACCGTATAATAATGATAATAATAATAGGCGAATTTTCATGCACTTTGGAGTAACTGAGAATTTTATGTATTCATTTGAAATTTTGAATCGAACAAATTAAAATAATTTAGACATAGGCATGACCATATAATACGTTTGTCATTAAAAAAAAAACGTTTATCGGTGCCTGGCTTAAGTACAATCCGGATACGTCTTTAATTTTGAAATATTTGTACATCAAATAAATCAAACCTAATTAACTTTAATTGGATTAATTTAATTTAAATTAATTAAAAAATTAAAAACTAAATTTAATATAATATATTTATATTTCATAATTTTAAATTCAAATCGAACTAATCTGATAAATTTGGATAATTTTAAAAGAGAATTAATATCCAATTTGGTGCCTTAATTTATTAAAAGGGTTTAATTAGATCCTTTGGTTTTTCAACTATGTAGTTGGGTGTTTTCTGTTAGGTTTCCGTTAATTCTACCAGAAGTCGAACCTCACCCTCCCCTTTCTCTATGCGATTTCGGTGGCGACGACGGTGGTCCAGGTCGCTTACTCCCTGGTCGGTGGCCAATGCAGCACCTGGTTTGGAGAAAACGTAGCACACTCCAACTTGTCAAAATCAACCTCGTACGTGTCTCCTTCTTCTTCTTCTACGAATGTGTCTCCTCCCTCTGCATATGTGTCTCCTTCTTTTGCGAGTTGTTTGTCGCAATCATTCACTAAAGAATCTAGTGAGCACTCATTGTCGAGGTTGGAGGTGGAATCTGTGTCCAAAAATCGAGGGCTATTGAAAATTTGGGAAAAAAGTTGATTTGGGGATTTTGAGAAAGATAGGGTCACAAATGCGTTGGTGAATAGTTGTTGCAACGACAACGACAACAACTCGTGTTGCTCGTGCGAGTATCCACATCCACATTTTTTTTCTTCTTCTTCCTCCTTTTCTTCTTTTTTGGAATTTGTTAATTTGATGCTTCTTCTGCCTTCTTCATTTTCTTCATTGTAACCTAAAAAAAACAGGTGACGATGTTATCGGTGATGGCGACAAGCCGATGACGATACGGTGCCGCATATAACATTTTTGTCGGTCAATATAACAGACCTAATGGAAAGGACCCAATTGAGCACTTTTAATAAGTTAAGGGACCAAATTGAGTATCAAGCCTTTAAAAAATAACAATTGAAGACCTCATGCCTAATTGAAGTTGGTCATCTCTTCGCACTTGTCCTTCAATCTTCAATTGTTTCAAAATTAAATATAAACTGTGCGACCACATAATGTCTGTGAGTGGCCCTGAACGTGATACATCAGCTCTAGATAAAATAGGTTATGTAATCATTTAATTTTTCAAATTTTTTTTGATCGAAATCGAGTTAAAAATGCTTTGGCTAAGATTGAAATAAAGATATCCGCCCAAAGATGAGGTAAGGATAATTTAATTGAGACCGAGTAAAAGATACTTTGACAATGAAAATGCTCTAGTTGAAGTTGAGTCAAAAACGTCTTTGCTAAGGTTGAACTCAGGATCATTTAGTTGATTTTGAGCTAAAGTTGTTGTGGCTAAGGACGAGAGATGAAATTACTCTAATTGAGACTAGGTTAAAGATACTTTGATTGATGTTGAGATAAAGATGCTCTTATTGAGGTTGAAAGATGTTTTGTTTGAAGTTGAGGTGAAAATATTTTGGTGAAAACTAATGTGAAATTATTTGGGTTGAAGTTAAGATAATACTTAATCTGAGACTAGTGAAAGATACTTTATCTACGGTCAAGTTAAAAATATTATTGCAAAGGTTGAGTTGACATTACTTTGATGGAGATTGAGTTGAAAATATTTTTTTGGATAGATAAGAAAAAAATATTTTTGAAATAGTAATGTTTTTTTAAAATTATGGATATATTAAATAAATTAGATGAATTTTATTAATAGATAAATTTTATTAAATTAATATTATTTTTTAATGAAATTTTAATGAATATAAATGAATTAGTGTATTATTTTTAATCCATCCATTATAATCTGATTAAACAATTATCTAATCTATCCATTTGACATTCCTATTTTAGAGGGAATAACTCCTTTAGTGCACCTTACCCTTCTGCTTATGTTTGGGGCAGAGGCTATGGTGGACTACTTTGTAAGTAGTCCGTTATAGACCATTATTACTCACCTTTCAATTAATCAAGGTGCAAAAGTTTTAGTATACATATTTTCTCGGTGAAACTTCACCCATTTTCCTTTTCTGTGTACTCTTCATCCCTCTCCCACTGCTTAAGGATGATCATAATTATTTTTTTCTTTTTTTTTCTGTTATTTTTTTTATCTCTTGTTCTTGTAATATATTTATCAAAAATTTTCTTATTAACACGAATTTTTTCAAGGTATTTATGATAAATTTTGCATTTATTCTTTTGAATTAATGAAGAGGAGTACAAGGATGAGAAGGAAGAGGATGTTAAAGCAGACCATATGTGAAGAGATTGAAAGTGAAGATGCTTGTGCCTTGTTCTCTCTCTCTCTATATATATGCATAACAGAGCAACAAAGATTGCAATCAGTAAATTTTAAATGTGATTAAATACCAAAAGGATATTGCAACCAGGCAAGAAAAGATTTTATCATGCATCTACAAATTACAAAATATAGCGTGGGATGGAATTATTGAAAGTTGCTACTGCTGCAAGATATTTCAAGGAAGCTGCACGAATATCTATTAAAGCAAAGTTACTGTATGTTGAAAAAAAGACCATTCAGATAGACATGAATATGATTACATTAAATCTTGAGCCACCTAGAAAGAAACTTGGAGGTCATTCTTCTCCAATAAACTATGTATGTAACTTGGAGGTCATTCTTCTCCAATAGAAAATAAGTATTCAACAGTTTGACAAAGTGCAAAATTACCAGCTTCCTCCTTCTCCAATAAACTATGTATGTAATTCTCAGTGCTCACTCTTACTCCTAAGATGTTTTATAGGTTGTGGAGGTCAATATCAAAGTCGAGGAACCAGGTGAGAAGAATGTTCACAATAATGCATTCTATGCTGAAGAGACCTTGCTCAGATCTGAATTGGAAGCCATGCGTGATTGCAATTCTTTGACTGCTCGACATTGGGTTGTAAGTCTTTTGTGGGTCTTACAGCCAACTTCAAACTATTGATGCTGGTAATTTTGCATTTTGTCAAGCTGTTGAATACTTATTTGCAATGATCAGACAAGAGTCTGTTATGCTTTTAAAAAAACTGAATGCTTTCTTATGGAAAAATAAACTTTTGTAAGGTAGTACTGAATTTTGTACTTGGTTTTATCACAAGGAAAATACTTACAGTGGGTTGGTATCTTGTTTTGTGTTTTGCTTTAAACATATGCTTTGTATATTATGTTAAACCTTGATTCCAACAGTTTTAGACTTTTTGAGTTAATTTTTTGATGGAGACCTGATAATGTTTTAATAATCCTTCAGGTAAGGAACACGAGAACATGCAATAGAACTGGACAGTTGACAAGCTATAAGCTGGTACATGGCTCAAACTGCTTACCATTGGCAGGTTCTGAAGCCAAGTTTTTAAGAAGAGCTGCTTTCTTGAAGCATAATTTTTGGGTAACAACATATTCACGTCGTGTTGGTGAAGGACTAGCTACATGGGTTAAGCAGAACCGTTGTTTGGAAGAAATTAATGTAGTTCTTTGGTAAACCATCCCCCTCTTTTTTCCTCACTCTCTGATGCACACACCTACCTGACTTCAAGAAAGTATTCTTCAGGATTTCTACTTAATATTTTACAAAATTTGTAATGCTAAATTAGTGATCTCTATTAAAGTAGTATATTGAAGTATGTAACTGCATCAAGCAATAGCCTATTCATATTTTTATATATTGTTTCATCCAAACATTGTCAAAATAAGTTTCTTCAATCTTCATTTTCCTTTTCCAATTAACTTTAATTTCCACCATCGACATGCTTTCACATATTTGGAATCACACACGTTCCTCGTTTGGAAGACTGGCCTGTTATTCCAGTAGAGCACATTTTGTCCTCCCTTCTTTGTGCAGCCTCATGGATTCTTCGACTGTTCCCCTGCAGTAGATGTTCCGCCAAATGAATGTGGAATGGATTGACATTAAGGATAATGGCTCTTCGAAACCAATTCAGAGTGGGTTAACGGCAAAGCTTTAGGAACTTGACCCACCAAAAGTTATGGCACTGAGCTGCTGATAGGGAGAAACACGAGGACTATTTTGTCATCCACTGATATATGTAGTTGAGCACATTATAATTTTCAATCTAGAATCTTAATAAAGCTATTGACATAAGTCGTGGTTTCGTTTGTTGGAAAGCATGCTGGTAATATTCATTTGATTTACTTTGCACTCAGAATTCTGGTTTCAAATTTGACTCTAAATGCTGGTAATAAAGCTGTGGAATTGACTTTAAAATAATAGGTTCGTTACAGTGGTGTGGTGTCAAGATTATATTGTGATTGCCTGTACTTGTTTTTTTTCACCATATAGCTCAAATTTATGGTTTTTTTCCCCACAAGAAATACATTTTGTGGGACTCTTTTCCCCCCTAATTTATTATTGTATGTGTTTGATTTTTATACACTCCAATTAGAATATCTTAAAATTTTAGTTATCATATTAAAACATATACACTCATTTTATATTAAATAATTATTGACCAGTATTAATTTAACAGTTAATATCTAAAAACATACCATTCAGACATCAATTTGGCAAGAGAAATCATAGCAGCATGCTCTCTTATGCTCTCTTATAAGAAGCTTTCCTATTTCCAATTTGTTAGTTGCACTAAAAAGTCATCTGCAAGAGGGACTTGACTTTTTTGTTGTCCTTTTTTATACTGTTCCTGTGATGGTGCCTCATTAAAATAATGTGTTGTCCCATTAAAATAACAATACATAACAGCTGTATTAATATTTAAGGAGGATATTTAATTTTAAAAATCATAAAAATTGTATATTTTTAAAGGACAACACAAAGGCAACAGAGAAGTCAAATTCGTATAGGAGATACTTGCTGACAATATCTGAAACCGTTAAACCTTGACATGCATCCGTTTCCATATGATTCTATATAAGCAGACTTTCATTAATAGCGTGGTCTTTGATATGATTCAAAGTGATTTAATATTAGCAGATTATAAGTTTTTAAAACTTAATCTTTTATTAAATAGAAATAGAGAAAATTATTAAAATAGATAAAAGATAATTATGATTGAATGTTTTTTCATTTACTATTTTTATTAAACAGAAATAGAGAAAACTATTAAAACAAGATATAATGTAGTTACTTTGAAATAATATTTGTTTTCACTTCTCCAATAGTGCTTTGTAAGTCTCACTTTTCTCAATAATAACAACAATACTAACAATAATAATAATATACAATTTTAATTATACTAAAGAAGAATATTCAATTTATGATACAATGAAGTTAATCAATTCAAATCTTTAATAATATTGCATATTAATATCTTTAAAATCATTACCTATATCTATTGAATAAAAAATACACTATTTCAGCAATTTTTTTAAATTTTGATAATAAATGCTTTTAAAAATGCACAACTTTACCGTTGCACCAGGGCTCGCCCTCAATAAATGAAATAAACAGACAAATCTTAATAATTATATAGTATTATATATTTATATTCATTATTTTTAATTTCTTTTTAAATTTATACTTTTTATATAAGAAAAATATACTTAAAATTGAAAAATAAATGTTTGAATATGCTTTTTTGTTCCTTACTTTATATTCAATATGTTAGTGAAAATTTATATAAGTGTGACTCACAACATTATTATGATTTTTTTCAAATCATTATTATGATTATCTTTATATGCTATAAAATGAGACTCACATCATTTTAGAGTTAAGTTAATTATTTTATATTTTCTCTGTTTTATTATTTAAATGTTAATAAACATAAAACATATAGTATATAAGAAAATATTTAATAAGTTATTTTAATAAATTGTAATATTTAATATATTTTATTTTATAATGATAACCTCATGAAAATTTGATAATCAATATATTTAATTAAAAAATACACATAATTCTAATTACAATGAATTGTTTATAATAAATTATAAATTGATAACAATTTTATTTTTAAAATATTTTATAAATCACGTGTTTAATAAATTTTAATTTAAATAATTATAAATTTATATTTACTATTTTTCTTTTGAATTTATATATTTTATATAAGTATTACATCACTATTTTTTTTATAAATGGTATTATATTACTATTATTACTTGCAGAAATAACATATCACAATAAGAAGTTATACGTAATTGAAGACAAGAAAACATCTTTATTAATTTTCCCCCCACTGATTTCCTATGTTATTATTCATTCCCATCATTAATGGATTCATCATATGGATAATACTGGCGACAAAGATGTTCATATTTTGTGCAACGAGAAGAGAAGAAAAGAAGAAAGCAAAAGTTGGAAGAAAATCTAATTGACATTATTACAATGGTTTAAGATACAAGTGACGCATTTCAAGAGAAGCTATGGCTGAGCCAGAAAATAACCACACTTTACATTCCCAACTTATTGTAGATAATCCCAATGAGGTTTGGAAAAGTGAAAACATCTTATGATTCTTTCTACCCCAATTTACCCTCCTATTGCTTTTCATTGTCTCTATGACCCGCTTTATACACTACATCCTCAGACCTTTCAATCAACCACATTTTGTTGCTGAATTTTTTGTAACTGCACGCTTTTCTCTCTTTTTCATTTTTGAAATTGTTAAATATCGTTTTGATGAGAACAGTGAATTACTAACCACGAATTATGCCTGTCATGTTCTTTTTATTTTATAATTGATTCTACGTACATGCAAAATTTTACGTACACTTAAGTATCATCCCTCTTTCATTTTGTTTTGGTTATGCATTTACCTGCGTGTTCCCGAATGAGAAACATTAAGAGAAATCAAGTCAGAAACAAGATGCTTCTTTCTTATTAGTTGAAAATTGAATAAAGAAAAGAGAGAGACTTGATGGAAACCATGTAGGACCATTGATTTACAACTTTTGGTGCAAAACGCTTAGTACTATAAGTTAAGCAATTTGTACATTCAATATATGTATCAAGGAAGGCTTGTTGATCATCCAGTGTCAATTGTGCAAAAAGAAATGCTAGCCGTAAACATTATTTGTTAAAATTTATTGAATCTTATAAAACTAGGTAGGTTTTACTTTTTATTATGATTCTTACTACCGTAATTTTATAATTTTTAATAAATTTTAATTCATAATAAAAAATGTATTATATTAGCGCATATTTGTGTTTGTGGTGAATTTTGAAACCTAATGATACTTCAACATGAAAAGTTATGTTTCCGGAGATGTAGTTAAGATTGCCGTGACAACAATTCAAACATGTACTTAAAAAGATAATGTTAAAAAATGTGTTCTTAACGTTATCCTTGCCCAAGATTGAATTTATGGTTTTTCTTTCTCATACATGGAGACATTCTCTTCGTAATTAACAATTTGTGGGTGTCCTAAATGTGTTATTGTTTTCACTTTTTTTTTTGGCAATGTAGGCTATGTCCACAAATAGTTGGAGACTGAGAAATTACTACATATGTGATGCCTCCAAAAGCACTCCTTGGTATAGAGACAATGGCACATGTGGGTCTCATCTACAATGTCTTCCTAACTGGCTTGGAGATGAACCTAGACACGGTCCTACTAGTGTGAATAAAGGCCACCACCATCATTCCAATGGTGTTAGGGGCAGTCATATATATATTATTTGGCTCAAGCTCTCTACATTGATATGTCACCTTTCAATTCACCTAGTGCATATTGTAAAAATATACATATATTGATCTAAATATGCAAATCAATTTAAATAATATATTCAGATCAAACAGCGGAAATTAAATATTACGAGCGTACCTCCAGCCATTGCAAATCGAACGTAAAGCGGCACACACACACACGAACCTGGAAGACAGTTTTGTTCTTTCAGACCCTTATTCACTCTGAATAGATGGTGTATTTTTCTGAATAGAGAAGTGAGTTTGGTGATATAAAAATGAGAGCACCCCATCCTATTTATAGAGTCTATCCATCACAGAACTCTCAACTTGTTATCAGAACGTGAGATAGGAAGTTATCAGTACGTGAGATAAGAAGTTATCAGTACGTGAGATAAAGGATGGGTATGTGATTTGTTACTGAAGGTGGTTGCAAATATATTTGCAAAGATATGGGTTGAATGTGGATGAAAAATGGACCAAATTCAGAAATAACAAAATGTTCCAAAATAAAAATAAATAAAGGACGTGGAACGTGATTTGTTACGTGGGCTTCCAACATTCTCCCACTTGGTCCATTTAACTCAACATCAACCATAACAAGAAACATAATATATGAGTCATGGCGATAGGTCCTCTGATGATGAGTAGTATCTTCCATGTACCACAATATATCAAGTCTCTCAACACTAGCTCTCAACTTAATGAATAAACCATATGTTTATTCTATATCTAAACCGAATGATTTTTCTCGAAATAAATAAATATGTGCACAAAACCATATGAGAAAATATATAACTGAATAAGAGTTTCATTGAAAATAACAAATGTACGAATGAAATTACATCATGGAACCAAGTCCCATTCGTACTACATGATCCTTAAAATTCTTTGGTGGCATGCCTTTAGTTAAAGGATCAGCAATCATCAACTCAGTGTTGACGTGTTCAATGACCACTTTCTTTTCTTTAACACGTTCTCTTATGGCTAAGTACTTAATGTCGATGTGCTTACTTCGACTTCCACTTTTGTTATTTTTAGCCATAAACACCGCAGCAAAGTTGTCACAATACAACTTTAATGGCCTAGAAATAGAGTCCACAACTCTAAGGCCAGATATGAAACTCTTCAACCATACACCATGCGAGGTAGCCTCAAAATAAGAAACGAACTCAGCCTCCATAGTGGAAGTAGCAGTCAAGGTTTGTTTGGCACTTCTCCAAGATACAGCTCCACTGGCTAACATAAAAATATAACCAGATGTTGATCTTCGTGAATCAACGCAACCAGCAAAGTCTGAATCGGAGTAGCCAATCACTTCCAGACAATCAGTTTGTCTGTACATGAGCATGTAATCCTTTGTTCCTTGAAGATATTTCATCACTTTCTTTGCAGCTTTCCAGTGGTCAATACCTGTATTACTTTGATATCTTCCCAAGACTCCAACATCGAATGCAATATTAGGTCTAGTGCAAACCTGAGCATACATAAGGCTTCCAATTGCTGAAGCATATGGAATATTTTTCATGTGTTCCCGCTCAAAATCATTTTTGGGGCATTGACTCAAAGCAAGTTTGTCACCCTTCACAATGGGAGCTACACTTGGTGAACAATCTTTCATATTAAATCTCTCTAAAACTTTGTTGATATAGGTTTCTTGAGACAAGCCTAAAATGCCTCAAGATCTTTCTCTATGGATCTTTATGCCTATGACATAAGATGCCTCTCCCATATCCTTCATATCAAAGTTCTTTGAGAGAAATTGTTTCACCTCATATAGCATACCCTTATCATTAGTCGCAAGCAGAATATCATCTACGTATAATACAAGGAAACAAATTTTACTCCCACTGACCTTCTGGTATATACAGTGATCCATGACATTCTCTTCAAAGCTAAATGAAGAAATGACCTCATGAAATTTTAAATACCATTGGCGGGAAGCTTGTTTCAATCCATAGATGGACTTATTAAGCTTGCAGACTAGGTGCTCACCAACACTAGATAAGAATCCCTCAGGTTGTTTCATGTAAACCTCTTCTTCTAGATCACCATTCAGGAACGCCGTTTTCACATCCATTTGATGCAACTCAAGATCAAAATGAGCTATTAATGCCAAAATTACTCGAAGATAGTCTTTCTTAGATACAGGGGAAAAGGTCTCTCTATAATCGATTCCTTCTCTTTGAGTGAATCCTTTAGCAACAAGTCTTGCCTTATGTCTCTTAATGTTGCCTTCTGAGTCTTTCTTTGTTTTGAAGACCCATCTACATCCGATGGCTTTTACACCAACAGGTAACTCAACGAGATCCCAAACTTGGTTAGATGCCATAGAATCCATCTCATCCCTCATAGCATTATACCACAAATTTGATTCCTTAGAACTCATGGCTTGTGAAAACGTCTCAGGATCATTTTCGGCTCCAATGTTGTAGTCTGATTCTTGTAGGTACACTACATAATCACTAGGAATTGCTGTCTTTTTTTCTCTAGTAGATCTTCTTAATGTTGTTTGGTCATCTTGCTGAGGAACTTGTTCAATATCATCATGTTGTTCCTCACAAACAACTTGATCTACATGATCACTTTCAACAGCTTGTGGAACTTCAATCACTGGTTGTCTAACACCCATTTTAACTTGAGGGGTGGGAATGACTACCAACCTATTACTTGTCCCAGAAGGTTCAGCTTCATAGTGATCCCTTTCAGAAAAAATGTTCCGAAATTGATCACTCCCACTGATCAAGTCATTTTCAAGAAACTTTGCATTCCTTGATTCCACAATCCTAGTGTTGTGGGATGGACAATAGAACCTATACCCTTTAGACCTTTAAGCATATCCAATGAAATACCCAGTAATAGTCTTAGGGTCTAGTTTCTTCTCTTGTGGATTATAAATTCTTACTTCAGACGGGCATCCCCAAACGCGTATATGTCGCAAACTTGGTTTCCAACCCTTGAATAACTCAAAAGGTGTCTTTGAGACAGCCTTGGTTGGAACTCGGTTTAATATATACGCAGCCGTCTTAAGAGCATCAATCTACAAAAATTGAGGAAGTTTTACATTACTCCTCATGCTTCTCACCATGTCGAATAAGGTTCGATTTCTTCGTTCTGCCACACCATTCTGATCCGGAGAACTAGGCATAGTGTATTGGGCAACAATCCCAAGTTCTTGAAGAAATTTCGCAAATGAACCTGGTGCTTGTCCATCCTCTATGTATCTACCATAGTACTCCCCACCTCTATCTGATCTCACGATCTTAATTTGTTTTCCACATTGTTTATCAACTTCAGCCTTAAAAACTTTAAAGGCATCTAAAGCTTCATTCTTAGAATGAAGTAAGTAGAGATACATATATCATGAATAATCATCTATAAAGGTTATGAAGTATTTCAGACTATTTGCATCCATGTCTGGACAACATATGCCTGTATGTATGATTTCTAATAAATTAGAACTCCTCTTTGCACCCTTTTTAGACTTGTTAGTTTGCTTACCCTTAATGCAATCTACACAAGTCTCAAAATCAGGGAAATCCAAAGTACTAAGTACTCCTTCATTTACTAATCGCTTGATTCTTTCAATAGAGATATGTCCTAATCTCCGGTGCCACAACACAGAGGATTCTTCATTCACAATACATCGTTTCAACCCAACAGAAACGTGCATAGAAGTAGCGTCGTTTTTCAATTCAATCGAATAAAGACCATCAACCAATTGACCACAACCAATAATTTCAGATTTATTTAGTAAATTAAAACCAAAGTTTGTAAAATTAAAATAAAATCCCAAAGGTGCAAGTTTAGAAACAGAAATTAAGTTTTTACAGAAACTAGGAACATAAAAAACTTTCTCCAAATGTAATTTAAAGCCACTACTTAAAACTAAGACGCACGTTCCAATGACCTCTACATGCGAGCTCATCCTACTCCCTGAGTAGATGCAATTCTCACTTCCCACTAACTTCCTTAGGCTTTCCATACCCTGCAAGGTATTAGAAACATGGATTGTAGAACCAGAGTCAATTCACCATGTATTATAATTCACATTAATCATATTAGATTCATAACAAACGAAAGTCAATGGTGTACCTTTCTTCTCAAACCAACTTTTAAATTTGGGGTAGTCCTTCTTCATGTGTCCTTTCTTTTTACAGAAGAAACACTTTGACTCCTTTTTAATTGTTGGTTGAGTCGAAATCTTTCCTTTATTGGTGCCTACAGACTTCTTCCTATCCTTTCCAGAAGTAGAAGTAGTCAAATTTACCTTCTCACCCTCTTCCATTATCAATCTCTCCTCTTCTTGAACACACATGGTCATCAATTCATTAATAGACCATTTATCCTTATGTGTGTTGTAGGAGATTTTGAAGGGTGTATATTATTGAGGTAGGGTGCACAAAATGAAATGTACCAGGAAGGATTCAGACATGGTAACTTCCAGGGTTTTCAACTGAGCCACTATGTCCCTTAAGCGCATGATATGTTCACGCACACCTCTCGTTCCAATAAGCTTAATGGAAGAGAATTGCATAATGAGTGTGCTAGCAAGCGACTTCTCAGAGGTCGTAAACTGTTCATCAATGGCTTTCAACAGATCTCTGACCTTATCATGCTGGTCAACTGAACCCCGGATACTAGCTGATATGTTGGTTTTTATGAACATAACGGAGAGACGATTAGATCTTTCCCACTTTTCATAAAGATCAACAACATCAGGTTTGCTAGTTTCAGTAATAGCCGGTGGCTCATCCTTCCTTATAGCATAGTCAATATCCATCCAGCCCAAATGAAGGAGAACTCTTTCCTTCCAAACCTTATAATTATCACCTTTCAAAATGGGAAGGTCACAAGAAATATTCATAGATTGTGAAACTGCAAACAAACACACATGCTCATTAAGAAAATTTGAGACTAAACAAATGCCATGTTTTGCCAATGCAAATCATGTCTCAATATATGAATCTATTGACACAAAACTTGCCTGTGGGCTAAAGTCCTACTCAATTAGATTCATCATGCAACTTTATGATAAAACTATTAAATCATGTTCTTTTCCTTAATTCCTGTGGGTAAATTAAGAAATATAATTTAATATTTTATCCTAATTAATCATACAAATATAACAAAATTCCTGTGGGTAGATTTCATCACATTACATATGATTAATCACAATTAATATTTCTAATGTGATTATAAATTTAGCATATAATTTTACTCAATTAAAGATGTTGTGGCTATTCTCTAATTTAATAAAATTATATTAATCACTTAACATTCAAAAATAATCCTTGCATAAACATACTTAATAATGCAAATGTGCTCAATATTGAATCATAAAAATTACATGTATACCAATTCAAAATAACATTGCACGTATATTCATTCAACATGTAATAAACTTTAAAGGATTAAATCCAATTAATACCAGTATTTAACATAATATTGCATGTTCAGCATAACTTAGAGACACACAATTTTAAACAGTTTGTGCATAAATGATTTATCCTTCAGAAGTTATAAATACACATGAACTGCACCTAATAAACAATTAAATTGCAGTAGCTTAGCGGCAAAGGGAGTCCTTTCAGGGTTCAAAACCAGCCCAAAACGTTTTCGCGTTCCTTTTAATTAATTAAAACGAAAACAAGGAAGAAAAAGCTTCCACTAAGATTCGAACCCAGAACAGAGAGGTAATATACATCACATCTACCATTGGACCAACTCGTGGTTTGTTTAATATCACTAATTTAAAATGTACATTAACAATTTCAAGACAATAAACAAAACCCGCAAGACTTCGTCTTCAACCTCTAGCGGGGGTTAAAAAAAAAGTTATTATTACCTCGATTTCGAAAAATCCACATCATTATATGCATTTTAGACACCCAAAAATACATTTTAAATCATAGAAAAATTAGAAAACTTATATCATTCCTAATTTTAATGTTATTTTGAATTAAAGAGGCTTAAAACATAACCCCCATATACTCAGAAAATAAACTCCGCATAATAGGAACGACCCAATAAGCAAGACAGATGTACAAATAGGCTCTGATACCAAATGTAAAAATATACATATACTGATCTAAACATGCAAATCAATTTAAATACCATATTCAGATCAAACAACGGAAATTAAATATTACGAGCGTATCTCCAACCATTGCAAATTGAACGCGAAGCGGCACACACACACGAACCTGGAAGGCAGTTTTGTTCTTCCAGACCTTTACTCACTCTGAATAGATGGTGTATTTTTCTGAATAGAGAAGTGAGTTTAGTGATACAAAACTGAGAACACCCCATCCTATTTATAGAGTCTGTCCATCACAGAGCTCTCAACTTGTTATCAGAACGTGAGATAGGAAGTTATCAGTACGTGAAATAAGAAATTATCAGTACGTGAGATAAAAGATGAGTACGTGATTTGTTACTGAAGGTGATTGCAAATATATTTGCAAAGATATGGGTTGAATGTGGATAGAAAATGGATCAGATTCAGAAATAACAAAATGTTCCAAAATAAAAATAAATAAAGGACGTGAAACGTGATTTGTTACGTGGGCTTCCAACACATATTTATTCTGGGCTTTGGTTCTTAGTGTCACAAACTATCCTGTTCTAGTTCACATTCTTGCTGATCTTGAGATCCTCTAACGGGGCTTGGTAGAGTGGCGGTAACTGCAGCCACAATTAATGAATTCTACAATTGGGCAATGTTTGTGCTGCTGATTCCTTTTGCCACTCATAGTGAAAAACCCTGTGTCAGTGATGTTGACTATGATCTTTGTCATTTTTTGCTACTATGTGTTGCGCCCTTCACTTACCCGGTTGATAGAGAAATAACGGACAAGAATGAGTGGGACAACTACAAGTTATCCTATGTGTTCATAGGCATTATGTTTTGTGCACATATTACTGAAATGTTAGGCACTCACTCCATTGTTGGGGCATTGGTGTTTGGTTTGATTCTTCCTAGGGAAAAATTTGTGGACATGTTGATGGAAAGGTCAGATGATCTTGTCTCTACGTATCTGGAACCCTTGTTGTTCATTGGCTGTGGTGTAAGATTCGACTTCACAACTTTCAAAAAAAGAAAGTTGCGTGATGCCATGATAATCACGCTCTTGTCATGCTGCACAAAGATTGTAAGCACTGTGATAGCCACTGGCTTCTATCGTATGCCTTTTCGAGATGGCGTGGCACTTGGAGAGCTTTTGAACACCAAAGGCCTCTTGCCATTAGTAATGCTAAACATATTGCAAGTGACAGACTGGTATTAATTGGTTGCCATGCATGGTTCAACATTGTTTGCTGGATAAAGAGTCAAATTAGTTATTAAAAGTGTGAGGTGTTTATAAATTATGAAAAATGTAAATTTAGTTTCTTAATGTATAAAAAGTGTGATTAATTAATCCTATAAATAATTTAATAATAAATTAATTCCTAAATTTTACAAATTAAAATCAAATATCTTTAAAAAATATAACTTATTATCAAATTAATTCTTAAATATTATAACTTAATAATAAAATATAATCATCTTACAAATTTAATAATAAAACTAATTTATCATATTTTTTTATATATTTAAAGAATAAATTTATATTTTTAATCTTTTAAAAATTAATTTATCACTACATCACAATCACACTTGAGAATTTTATAATTTACCCTTTTTGCCAATTTTCTTTCTTTATAGCTATATCTGTTGGTCTTTCATTCATTGTGGAGTTTCATTCCGATAGTAATAACTAAATAGAAATCATGCTATGTTAGGTATGACTTTTAAGTTTTTTTTTACAAGTAAATAAATTTATTAACCAAGATGTAAATAGATAACACACAAGAAGTGTTCATCCATGCACTACAAAGAAAACAAATTCATATATTTTGCATTACTGTCTATATAATGCAGACCTATGGAAAAGTAAGGAAACACATCATATAACTACTTATACTAAACATCAGAAACATGTTAGCTACGATTAATTTTGGGGTGCTGTCGGAGGCAATTTCCGACAGTGGTGCTCTTTTTTTCTTTCTTTCTTTTCTTCCTCTTTCTCTCTCCCTAGATCTAAAAGTGTTTACGCTAACACATTAACTTAAATTATGATGTACCAGTACCACATCTAAACCAAAGATTTCAATCACTTTTTACCAAGCTGTGATCCCAATTTAGAACAACAGAAAGTATGAAAGTAAATGAGATTTGTGGATGACAATAAAAGAAAGAAAAATGGGATTAATCTACGGTGCTTTAGGTACACTCAAGTTTTCATTATATGCGTATTGATGATTGCTTTCGCAAACTTGACATCTCCGTCACCGTCAGGAGGTTCTCGAGTATGGTATCCTTTCCCGTCTCTGCTATGGAGTTTCAAGTTCTGGCTTCCGAGCATGTTTTTCGGAAGAGCCCCTTCAAGGAGCATGAAATTGACATCGGTAACGACAACCCAACAGCGTCGTAACTGGTATTGTTGGTGCTACTAATGATGACATCATGCAGTGTTATTTTAGCGGTCGGGGACAGATCTGGGAAAGGAGTAAGGGGGAAAAAGACCACTGCAGTTGGAAATTATCTCCGGCAGCGGCGGCTCCGGAAAGAAACATGAATATGGTAAGAAAGGTGTAAGGATAAGAGAAATGTAACTAGATGGATCTAATGGTAAAGAATAGTGAACAATTTTAAACCACATGTAAAGGTGGTTCATTCTGCTAGTAATGCTCCTTAGTTAGTACCCATAAAACATAATTTTTAAAATAATTATTTTAAAAGTTAATCAACTTTATTGCTTGTTTGATTTAGTATTTTCTCATAGAACTTCATGTGATTAGAAAGACAATGTGTTTCAAATTTTTTAATTTTACATACATAAACTTTCAAACAAATAAGTATTTATTATATATAACAATTTGTGATCAGAAGATATCGTTGGTACATATACTATTTTTTCTCAAATGAATAACTCTACATCTAATTTTTATTTTCAGATTTTGAGTAGGGATTTATATACAATCATGGTGACGGCTAATGTTCTGATGACCATACTAGTGTCTCCAATCATCAACTACATATACAAGCCAAGAAAGCGGTTTGAGAAGGATAAGCTGAGGACTATACAGAACCTGAGGGCTGATGCAGATATCCCAGTAATGGCTTGTGTCCACAAGCCGACACTGAGGGCATTGCAAATATTTTCGCAGAAATTTCGCCGGAACAAGGGCACACAAACACCAGTCTTGAGACTCTCAGCGCCGTGTCCTCCTACGAGACAGATTCACAAGGATGTTTACAACATTGCGGAGGAGAGACACGCCTAGTTGATTCTCCTTCCCTTTCACAAACACTCGACCGTGGAAGGTGTACTACAATTTTTTTTGGCAAATGTTAATTTTTGATTTTATAATTTATTAGCAGAAATCGAATCCGTGATTTTTTTTTCTTATTGTTTTAACTATCCAATCAATTTTATATCTTAGGCATCAACCAGAACGTGATGCACCACGCGCCGTGCTCCGTGGGGATATTGGTTGATCGCGGGCACGGGTGGTTATCGAAGGTGAGTTTGCGTGTCTGCATCGTCTTCATTGGCGGCCCCGATGACCGCGAAGCACCCGGGGATTCATCTCTGGTTGGTGCATGTTCTTTTGTACGGAAAGGCAGTTGAAGTGGACACAAATGCAACAACAAATGATGAAGCCAATGGGATATTGTCTACAGTAATTGATAGTGGGAAGGAGAAGGAGTTGGATGAGGAGTATGTGAGTTTGTTTAGGCTCATGGCAGTGAACAATGGGGATTCAATAACCTATGTGATGATATTCCTTTGGTGCTTAACGAGTTGGATAGAGGGAGCTATGATTTGTACATTTTAGGGCATGGAAAGGGAAGGAACTTTTTGGTGTTGTCGAATTTGATGGACTGGACTGATTGCCCTGAACTTGGGGTCATAGGGGACATGCTGGCATCAAATAGCTTTGGTTATTGCTCTTCAGTGCTTGTGGTGCAACAATATGGGTTTGGGGGAATGAACTTTAAGGCTTCCAACCAAGCCACTTCTTCAAAACATGGGGATGTTGACGCTCTTTTTGGGAAGGGTGTGAGTAGCATCAACGTCGGTGATTGGTGAAGTGAGATTTGGGTTAGAGTTTTGAAATTAGATGGAAAGGATTAGCTAGTAATTAATATCACATTTCTATATCTTTAGATGTTCAAGCTTAATGTATATAGATAAATAAATATTTGATAAAAGTTAGATACTGTTTCATGGAGATTAAAATACTCTTATTTAATGCTTTTATCTTTGATACCTATATCAATTAAAATAAGGATATATTTTTTTTAAAAATATAACTTTGAAATTTTAAAACACTCATTGTTTTGGAATAAAAAAAGAAGGCTAAAAAAACAATTAAAGATACGAGAATGAGGTAATAATTTACAGAACTGCAAAGAGTGTCTTGCAGCATCAGCTGAGGCAAAGAAAGTTGAAACTTCAAAAATGCAGGGAGAAGTGGAGAATTTCTCGAGCTAGCTGCCCCTGAATTGCACGAGACAGAAATCTTCATGTCAATCCATAAAACAATAATTACCTTGTGGAGAAATGTCTGGATCAGTTGTATTTCTCGCTGTAAACACAAATTTTTTATACTATGCATGCAAAATTACTTTCAACTCACTTCATGCTATTTGAATGGCAAAATGTTTTTCTAAAATGAAATGTAAATGAGATGTAACTTAGTTATATTTTTGGGTAAATGATGAAGAAGCTCGGCCCCAATTAATGACATGCTAGATATGGTATTTGGATATCAATTGTTATATAGAATAAAATTATTTATTTTTTAATTTCATCATTATAAAATCTATTAATTTTTATATTATAAATTTGAATTATTGTTCTTTAATATAATAATTTTTATTCTAACCTTTTAGATTTAAATATATTTTAAGTATTTATAATTTAATTATTTATAATAATTTTCACACTTATATATATATATACACACACACTTTTTTCGGTTAATTTCTTTTTTGTCCTCACAAGTTGCTATTAAGTGCTGTCATGGCTAATAAATAATGTCATCATTAAATATCATGTTATAAAAATCTCATGTAATAAGTGTTATGTCATTAAAATTGTCACATAATTAAAAGTTACTTTTAGAGTGACTAAAAGAAAAAATAAATCATTTTCAGGGCTAAACCTGAAAAAAAAAATTATGAAAAAAATAAACATATTTGAAAAAAATCCAATGTCTCAAGTTAACATATTGATGTAAAATAAATATTTAAATATGAAATAACATATACTATTTTTATATGAAGCAAACTTGTAAATGAATTAACAAGTTAAACGGATTTTTAGAAAGTTTAGATTCGACCTGAAAATAGTTAGCAACAAGTAATTGGATAAGTTTAGGCCTTGAATTTTTTTAAAAAATCAAACTTATTAAAGGAAAATAGTTTTCTACTTGGCCTAATAAACTTATGTCATATTTTAATTTTTTTAAAGTAATTTTTTATTGTCTTGTAAAAAAACTAATTTTTTTATGATCAAATGTGTGTATAAAGAAGTTTTTAAAAACTTGAATTAGATTATTTATTTATAATCAATACTCTAGGTTTTATGTTTTATAACTCTTAAATAATATAAAATAAACATAAATTAAAATAAGAAATTCATAATTTTATAACATAATAATAAACTCGTATGCACAAGTCAGCGTATTAGTCTATATTTATATTTATATCTATATATAGTAAATGAGACTTAAAAATTCATGAGTCGTTGATCAAATTTCAATTTTATAATAACTATTGATATGATGTAATAGAATTTAATGAATTTAATTGTATTTAGTAACTAGTAAGAAATAAAATAACCCACATTAATGTTATTTATTACTACATAATTTTAATAAATTTGATATTAAGTAACAATATACTATTTATTATATAATTTTTTATTAAATAGAAAAATTAAATATTATATTATTACTTATGCTCAAAAGTTTAAATTAATTACAATAAAATATATTTGACCAACAATAATAATTAAAATTAAAGTTTTTATAAATATGGAATTAAAATTAAAGTAATTCTTAATATATTATATTACCAATAATTAAGGATTGAAATTAATATATATATATATATATATATTAGGATAATTTTTTTAAAGAAAATTAGTTATTAAATATATTTCACAAACAAAAACAATAAAATTTAATAATGATACACAAATCTCATTATATTAATTGGGAGCGTTCAACTTATGATGCAATGGGGTCAATCAGCTCAAAACTTCAACAACATCAAATAACTAAAATTAATATATTCAAAATTATTTAAAATATTTTAAAATAAATTGAAAATTATGTTTTTAATAATAAAAAATAGAATAAAATATGATTTTGGTCTTTCGATTTAAAAGAAAGACTTTTAGTCCCTCAATTTAAAAAATAATTTTTTTATTCAAATCTTTAGTTTTACATATGTTTTATTTATTTATTTTTACTCAATTGATTCCTAGTCTTAATATATTCATTTAAGATACATCAAAAAATAATTTAATTTATTAAGTGTAAGGAATGTCTCTATTTTAGGCAAAATTGATGATTTGACCAAAATTATGATTAATATTTCAAAATTCAGGAACTAGATGTTTCTATTATAAATTGTTGAAGACTAAAATTGCAATCTGAATAAATTAGTGGGACCAAAATTGTATTTTAACTTAAAAATTAATTACATTGTTTCCAAAAATTTAAAATAAATTTTAATTTTGATAAGAAACATTTAAAAATTATTAATTATAAACACAGAAAAGTCAATCACACATTAACATAATATCTAAAATAACAAAAATAAATAGTCAAATTTAAATATTTATATATTACATATATATATATATATATATTTAATTTATGCTTTTTAAGTAAGTCTTATATCACTATTATTACTTTGAAAAAGAATAAGTTTTCAAAAGGCTTAATATTGTTTAAGTTTAGAATTGTACAATTAAAAATATAATTATTTTTTCTCTCAGTTTTAATGTAACTATATATAATATACTACTAAATATTTTAAAAAACAATATTTTTATTTATGTACACATGTTTTAAAAACTAACTATAAATATAAAACATATAATTTAAATAAATTCGTACAAGGAATGGGCTAAAAATCTAGTTATATAGTAACCCGTTACCTAATCATGAAATTAGTTGCCTCAAGCCTTACTAAAGGATGTCAAGGTAGGGTACGGGCTGGGGAAACTAGTATCTGTATGCACCAAATAGCTAAAAATTCAACGTCCACTTGACAAGTATTTTGTAAAATCAAATAAGATCGTGATTATCAGTTGAAAAAGTAATTTTGGATGTTAAACGTATTTTTGGAGAGGAAATTAATTTTGGTTACTTCTAATTAAAGTGTATTTGTAGATGAAAATTGTCTTGAAACTCAATTTTACAAAAGGAAGATTTGGATTGTTTTTACAAACTTAAGTTTAACTTAAACTTAAAGTTTGTAAACTTTAATTCAAACATACCGAATCATTAGAAAATTTGGTAAAAGAAAAAACTAGTGTACTCATAAACGCATTGAATACGTAATTAGAAGTTTCGTGACTTTATGAGGAAACGCAATCAGTGAAAAACACATTTCCAGATAGATGTCAACAGGTAGCTTATCTTTGATGAGAAGCCATTATTAAGACGTTCAAATTAAGGAATGCTTTATGTACTTTCAAGTTTGTTCACTTTATCGTTTTAGCCCCCCCGGTAATAATAAAAACAACAAAAGAAACAGAAAAAAAAAGTGGTGTGTTTCCTTTGTGTGTTTAAGGGGTCATAATCACTTTTAAGCCAAAAAGCCGTTTTCATTCAGTAAAAAGCTGTCTCTTTATTTGCAAATATTACCACAAACGAGTCCCTAAATGTCAAACACAATCGTTAAAGATATCTCGTAATGATGCTAGGGAATATGTTGTTTCAATCACACATTGTTACAATCTATCATCGATATTCCTTCTGACTAGGGCTTGCAATTATATTCTTTAGGTCTTTGGCCTAAGGTTCCATCATTGATCATTCCCAATGACAGTGAGAATCTGTTTTTGACATATTCATTCCCATCATCCCCCTGGCAGGGTCCATATATCTAGAAGCCAAACTCTTGAGGTTAAGTTCAACGCATTACTTTAGCATTCTATCCAACTCCAATCACCACGCATCATTGGTCTCTACCTAACTTAATTTTCTTTCTATTCATCGAGTTTTATGATTTGATGCCAATTGCAAAAGAAATCAAGTTAGCTATCATGTTTATTATGAACGTCTAAATGAGCTTTAGAAGAAGTGTAAAGCAAGATTATAAATAGTAGCTTCTTACTTATGTTAAATACACTCAATTTCTAAGTTTAAAGTAATAAGTGCCAGCTTTCACGTTTCAGGTGGTTACATGAAACTTACAATTGTTTGTATTCTTCAGAGGTATTTCAAAAAGTAAAGTCCTAGATTGTCTAGAATAACTTTTTCTCAAGTGTTTATATATTAACTTAAGATATGAGCTTTAAAAGTGACTAACAAGAGATTCAAGTTTTGAAATTATATATGAGGCTAGACAAAAAATGAGATGTTTTTAACATTAAATAACAAAAATGTCATTTATTTTGTATATTTTTTCTTTTAGGGATATTTATGGTATTTTATACAAATACTTAGTTTCTTTTCTCTTATTTTCATTCCTACAAAACAACTTTACAATCATCTCACTTTTTACTTCAGTCCTTTTCTTTCTCTTTTCTCTTTCTTTTCTTTTATATCCTTTCATTTTTTTTTATTAAACTAAACATATCCTTAAATAAAGTCTCAAATTCAAATTTTGTGAATAAAAAATGATAAAGAAAAAAGATCCTACTAAAAATGATAATAATAAATTAGGTTAACAAATGATAAAACTAGCATGTACTTCTTTCCTAGGATATTTTTTGTTTAAAAATGAGTATAAATTATTAAATGTTTAGGTGATAGTTTTTCTCTCTCTCCAGGTGATAGTAATGAACAAGCAGAGAAATTCAAATATCTCTTACCTTAAGGCCGTGACAAAGTTCAACTTTGAAGCCTTAATAAAGATCTTGCTAGTTCAGAAGAATTACTTTTTACCCTAAAAAGAGTTGAGTTGACCACCAACGAGGGACATGGGAAAGGGGCTTTAACACCATAAACATTTTTTCTTCATTGATTTCCTTTCAATTATGAGACAGTATCCTGTGATGTCCCTTTATTATCATATATGGTTAGAACTTGTCGGGTTTAAAGTCTATTATTTAGCAAAAGCATCCCAATATTTCTTGTCGACCGCACCTTTAGTTGACCAAGAAAGGCTTATAGTATTAAGTTATTTTCACTTCAATGAAATGTGTTTGATTATTTTTCTTCTTCTTTTAGTAGACTATCATTGATATCTTTCTTCCCTTTTTACCTCGTTTTCTTTGTAAATTTAACACTTTTACTTTTTATCATGAAGTTCTAAAATGGTGCTCCTCAGCTAGCCAGCAGCTGCGTCGGCATGTAGTATAATACTCATTACTACAATTAATGGGCTATTAATTTGTCTAGTAATATAGTTTTGTTTACGTTTGAATTTCACTAAGACCCTCCAAGAAATGCTTTCACACGCTCAATTAAGGTTTAGCAGCGGTTTAATCATATGATATCTTGAACTTAATGTTAGCATTAATCGATGTTATTGACTTTAATTTTGTTAAGAAATCTAATTAATATTAATGATTTTGACTGTGACAACCTCCGCAATCAGAATCTCTTTTGATTTACTTCTCATACCTTGGCGGCAGAACCTTTGGTAATTTGTCTATAACGTCACAACGTTGAAGTGTGAGCATGCTATTGCTTAGAGCATCTTTCTTCTAATGGTCATCTTGTCTCGCAAAATTACATGTTTGAGAAATTATAATTGTACATCAAATTTTGTATAATTTTTTTTTAACATTAGAGAGTGCTAAGAAGAATGTCAAATAAAATAAATAATACTATTATAAAAATTACAAAGAAATTATAAATCTAAAAGTTTTAACTTTTAAATAGTTTTTAGCAGACGAGTTATACGTTGGTCCGTTTAGATACACATCAGCAGCAGCAGCAAAGGCTGCAATTCAGCTTAATATTTTATATTGTTAAAAATAGCTATTAATTTGTACTATCATTAGTTGTGATATTTTAATTTGTGAAAAATGAATAAATTATATGGGTGGAATAATGCATTTATTATGCAGGCCTTAGATAATATTATGAAATAGTCGGCGGCAGTGCGCGTCTTTAGTAACAGTGATTCTTAGCCCTTTATTTTTAAATAAATACTGCGGAAATATTAATATCAGAGACAAAATAACATAATAAACATATTATCATTATAATAAGAAATTAAAATATCATTTTCAGAGGCAAAAATATTAAAGTAATTGCTATATTTTTCCTTAATTTTTGTATTAATTGGTATATAACGTGACACATTACAAATTAATTTGCTTTGGTACTTAATTTATATAACTCATTAGTAATGTATAGTTTTGATAAAATGAACTATAATTCCATATGAATGTGAGTCATTTGATGATATATACTGAGTTTGGTGAAAGAATTTAAATGATAGGGTGAAATTGAAATATAAAAGTAAAAGATCATTTTCATTTTATAAATTAATTTTATAGGATTAAATTTAAATTAATATTCTAATATGTATCAAAGTCTATCATATTAAGTATTATTAAATTTGTTATGTTATTCGTTATTAGATTGCTATTGGAACATTATCATATCATTTCTAGATGTCTGATTTGATAAACTTTACACTTGAGATTGAGATGTATTGTTTTTACATAAAAGAATGTGATCAAATCTAAGTGTATAAATAAAAGGTAACTCTTATCTTAGAAATTAGTCTTTTAAGCTTGAGTTAAACCAATACTTAAAGATCTAAGAAATATGTTGAAATGCTACTAAAAGTATAAAGATTCTAATTATGATAAGTGAAAGAAAAAAGTTTAATCTCATGCTCGCAGCACTATGCAGTAATATGTGTTAAAATACTTGGTTAATTTTGCTCAACGGCATGATCACTAGTATGGGTGGGAATAAGTCAGACCGGCCTACAGGGGTCTACGACCTGGTCTACATAAAGTCTGACCTGAACTGACCTATTTAATTAAAATGGTAGGGTCAGACTTTTTTAAAAGCCTATTAAATTAAATTGACCAGGCTTAGGCTTATTAAAAAGCCTTATATGTCTGATAGGCCAACCTATATATATATATATATATATATATATATATATATATATATATATATATATATATATATTATTTTTTGGGTATCAATATATAATATTATTTTTTGGATACAATTTTTTTTTTTTTAAACTATCAGACTTTGATTACACATTATTGCTCGATAACTTCTATTTCTATAATCAAGGACTTTAATTACAAATTAGGGTTGAGTCATGTGCCCTTTTATATTTCTCATTATTTTGATTGACTTTCCTTTTTTTTAACTTTCCTATTACGTTCCTACTCCATAAAATATTAAATATTTATTGTGAAGAAAACTTTTAAAAAGACCAGACCGAACCAAAATAAAAGTTTCATCGTAGGCTAGGCTCATGCCTTTCAAAGTCTGACCTGACCTATTTCCACCCCTCATCACTGGCTTAAGCAGAAACGGGTATAATTGATAATTCTAAGCTTGAGATCAATTTTCGCACTTCAAATACGATATAGTTATGCACTTTTCTTGACGTGAGCTGTCACTAATTGAGATGTTTTGTTTTTGGTGTCCCAATATTTCAGGGTAGGGTAAAGGTACTCTTACTATCTATGCCCAACTATATATATATATATATATTTATTTAAGTACTTACTTTTAAGAAAAAGATATAATATTTTTTTTTTACTTAAAATTGTCGTTTATAATAAAAATAATCATATTTTATGTCAAGTATTAAAACTCCTTAAAAAATAGTTCAAATTAAAATTCCCTTTCTTTTTTAGTCAAGTTAATGTTTGTAAAAAGTTAAAGTCTTGTACTCTTTCTATCGACAGGGCCCAGCTATAGGTTATCCTCTTAAGTCAATTTAGTTCATTATGAAATATATATAAATTGTGAGAGTTTGAATTGTTTTTTATGTCCTTTGCAATACATTTCTTTTTTCTTTTTCTTAATTTTTTGTTTCTCCTTTTTATAAGGCATGCATACTATAAATCTCTCTTTGAATAAGAAAAAATAGTATTGATCACTAACTATAACTCTAATAAGACACTTTCATTCGAATTTAATTTTACAACTTGATAGGATTTTGAGATCGATTTTATAATTGACAACATTGACTCGTAATGCTTATTAAAATTTAGTTTTAAATGTAATCTTGATCCTTTTATTTTTAAAATTATACAATTTTAGTTCTTTTATTTTTTAAAAAATATTTAGTCTTCATATTTTTTAAAATCTATAACTTTATTCTTTTTATTTTAAAATAAAAATATGTAATCCCTCATTTTTGTAAAATTTATTATTTTGATCCTTTTATCAAACTACCGAAAGTGTTGAATGTTAATATATTAACATTGATTACAACATAGATTAACTAAATAATATTATATCACATCACTAAATTTAGATCACGTTAGGTTAATTTTTTATCGATGAATATTTTTTAAATTTGATAAAAGAATCAAAATTATAAATTTTATAAAATTGAAGAATTAAATGTTTCTATTTTAAAATAAAAAAAATGAAATTATAAATTTTAAAAAATAAAAAAACTAAATATCTCAATTTTAAAGTCAGAGGATGAAAATTACATATTTTAAAAAAATAGCAGCAACAAAAGTTCCATAAGCCTAAAATTTATAAGTTCTCTCACTCTATTTATCTATACATGCGAATTGAATACACACGATGATCACAACTAATAAACTTTAGTAAACTAAATAAATCTGATTAGTTTATTTTAGGTACTGCGTTCTTAAAAGATAACGAACTGTTCCCACCCTCTGAGTGTGGAACTAGTTAGTCTGTTCTATAATATCACCTTGGTCCTAGCACAAGTTTATTAAATGCATAATTGAGTGATTTATATAATTAGAGCTATCATTATTTGATATTTTTGTTACATTGTCCCCTAGCTATTTAATTAATCAATCATAAGCTAAAATTTTAAGGTAATATTATATGAGAGTATATATTAATCAGGAACTTATCATTGAAGTGCTAGCTGCTTCAATATTAATTACCTTTTCTGATTGAAAATTATAGACAAGTGGCTTTCGCCGTCTTAATTTGGTGTCTAGCAAAATAGGAGCATGTGAGTGATACGGGCCACTGTACTTCCTCTTTCGTATGTTATGGAAAAAAAAATAATTGTAAAATTACTTTTTATATTTATCTCAATTTATTAAATTAATTCTCTTATAATTTAATTTACCAATTTAGTTTGTTGATGGTTAACAAGTAAGTTGATTGTCACTTGACAGTTAATTGAATGTTAACTATTTGCATGTAGATATGTATCAATAGTTAAAGTTTTTTTTTATCTAATTATTAATTTATTAATTTTTTAACAGCAGCAAAATTAAACTTACGACATTTTATTCTTCCATTTTTTCTTAGGAAGATGGTGTCATTGAGTGGAAGCTTAATCTCTCCGGTTACTTAAAATTGTTTATCTTTTGTAGAACTAAAAAGATAGAACGGATTAACAGTGAAAACTGTGCCGACAAAAGTTTTTTGGAAAGTGCTAAAAAAATTGTTCCTAAAATATAGATAAAAATTAAAACCTTCAAATTAATTTAGTATCTTTAATCAATTAAATATGATTTTATATATAAATAAATCATGGCCTGTAAATTTTACTTTTGCTATACAATTATATAAAAATAATAATTTATATTTTCTATAATGATTGTTTATAATCTTTATTTTTTTTTATCATAATACATACATATAATATAAAGAAGGCAAAATAAATTTAAACTGTTAAAAGACAAGAAAAGTGATTCATACAAAAGAATGAAATGCATCTAAACCTCCATTTGGCTGAAACTGATAAAAAAAAAAGCTCATGTTTAGATTGAAAAATGTGTACTAAGTTTTATATCAATTTTTCTTTCAAAACATTTAAACATAAATAATCACATTTAAAATTTAATTTTAATCAAAATTAAGTTTATAAAATAATTTCATTTTTAATCAATTTTACAAACATCTATTTTGTGTTATATTATCACTTGCATAATCGATTTCTATAACAGTGACATATATATATATATATAGCCAGCAAATTGATCAGCAATAAAATATACAATCACGTTCTCAGATAATAATAATTTCTCGAACCTGTCGGAATCCAGAAGAGAGCTACATATATAATGATGCGGATATCAATATATATGCACATACAACACCCACATCCCACATTATTGTTAATTTCATTCCATGCAAGTTATATATATATATATATATATAATCAATTTCTCCTCAACAAATAAGTGTTTGGGCAAAAAAAGTCCTACCTAATGGAGAGATAGTGGAGGAGGTAACAAAACTCTATACTATAAAACTAATAAACCCGAAAAAGATGAATTATTTTGTGAAAGAATTTTTGGACCTATAAAAAGTAGAATTTGGGTTTGTAAAAATTATCGAGTAATCAAAGATGAAAAGGACGATCCAAAATTTTGTGAACAATACGAAATAAAATTTATTAATTTTTGAATACGTAGATATCAAATGGGATATATATATATACCTCATAAGCACCAAGTTATGGCGCTGACGAGTGATCCATTGTGTGTTGGGGGCAAGTCTTTGGTGCCAGATAATTAAAGATGATTTTCATCAAACAGGTACAAATTTGGACATCACTTTTGAACCGTGTATATATGATCATATGAGAAGACCCTACACCTACACCTTAATATATATATATAACCTATGCTATATATATATCATCTCTCTCTCCAATAATGCATATCTTGGGCAGCCAATGTTAACCTTTTGGAGGGATTATATTCACAAAATGCATGGTGCTGCCTGGATCATATCATATGCCAGCAACAACACATAATACTATAGGCCACGATAATAATCAACCTATATATTTCAAGCTATGCCAGCGCTTCAATATATATGTATCAATCCTAATATCTTCACCAATGCTCACCATACCGTTCATATTTTATACGTGTGTGTACATTAGTACATTTAATATCAACAAACGTACGAGCGCGTGGGATAATGGATGTAACATAATAAGGTTCATGGAATTTTCTTTTTTAAAGGCGTTTTCGTTCTCTTATGTACGTACGGATTTTCTTCCTTCATCGATTTTTTTAACATCACTAGAGACTTTTCCACGCATCGATTCCACTCAAGTAACATCATATATCCCTGTCTATCGTATATACTTCCCATGAGTTATGAAGAATGCCTGCATCGCAGCAAATATCAATGTGACAAGTACCCCTCATCATATTTGATAATTTGAGTCTTTGACCCGCTTCTCCACGGAAGACAACCAAAGTAGCACCACAAAGACTATAATTTAAGAAAAGAATAATATGGGAGGGAAAATAATATATATATAGTTAGTTCAAGTAAAAATATATTTAATTCTTTTGATCAAGGTCTCAAATTTAATTTTTTTAGATAACCTTATTAAAAATAATTAATTTGATTTTTTGATAGAGATTTGTTATTAACGTTGATAAATATTTTATATTAATGTCATGATGACAATAAATATATATTGAATGAAAAAATAAAAATATACATAAATGAAAAATCAGAATTGTAAATTTAATTTATAAACTATACATAAATGTTAAATTTAAAATTAGTCACTAGTCATTAACTACTTAAAAAGTTATATAAATTTAACTTTTAATCTTGACAGTTCAGATTCAAATGTATATGATGAAATGCTGAGTTATAATTGTTATTTTTTAAGATAAAAGAGTTGTGAATGGACACATGAAAAGATTAGGATCACAAAAAATTTGCTAGCTTCACTCATTAATCAGCAATAATCGTCATCCAAACTTCTGCTGATGAAAACAGATACATCAACAGGAAAAACAAAGATATCCGGAGGGGAGTGGGGGGAGATCATCATCTCATCAATTCTCAAATCTTTTGCTACAATTTTTCCTGTTATCAACATCTTCCTATTGTTTTCTATCTTGGTCGTTTCAACTTTCAACAAGAGAAAGAAAGAAAAGAGTTCAAAAAATTCAACTCAGAATAATAAGAAGAAGAAAATGAGAATTTTTTACAGCTCACATCTGCTGGAACACATCAAAATTTGCTCCGGTTAGATCCTCAGACAGTGACATTAACGGATAGTTAGTGAAATCTATCAAATTCTGAGTCAGAATCTGCTCTTCTTGCCACGAACTTGTCTTGAACTCTTCAGATTTTAGCACATTGACATGGAACTGTAACAAAGGATCGATCTTAGTATTATTGTTCTCACCATCCCATGAGAACCCTGCATTTTCCATCATTTGACACCCTCCCCCAGCTGGATAAACACTCATACTTGAGCTATTGCTGGAACTTTCCTTCATCAAAGAACTGATTTTTGAAGCTGAGTTGTTATCTGAAAACTCCGCCGCCACCGACACGTTCCCGTGATCAGAAGAACTATTCAGACACGGCAATGAGGAGAATCCATAGCTTGAGTTGGTCCCCACATGGTTCTGATCAAATTGTCTTATTGGGTTGTAACCCATTTGGAATTCAAAGTAGGACAAAGGGTCTAAAGCAGCATTCTTGCTCATGAAAACTTCCCTTGAAGCAGCTTCTGTTACATTTAATCCACCATCACAGTAACTTGAATTGTTCACTACAAGTGGTGACTCTTGTGAGGAAGCTAAAATCCCTTGAGACATTGGTAATAACATAGGTGGTGGTGTCTCCAAAATGGTTTCCTTCTCTTCCTTTATAATTATGTGTTCTTGAGCACTGAGGAGAGGCTTGTGTGTTGCAGGGTCAATCCCTTGCTTCATTAGCTTCTTCTTCAAACATGAATTCCAAAAGTTCTTAATCTCATTATCTGTTCTCCCTGGTAATTGAGCTGCAATTTGAGCCCACCTGACATTGCAAAAATAACCATTTGAAAAACAACTCTTCCAAAGCATTAATTTTAATAAGTACTTCAGAGCATTATAACACATACTAGTATTAAATAATATAACATTAATTCAAGAGAAAAAGGTGTATACCCTGACACTTTAAAATGATTTTACACTATCGTCTAATAGAAATCATCATTAAACTTGTAATTCTATGTATTTAATTATACCTATTTCCTAGAACTTCATGAAGACTAATTATAAGATCCTCCTCTTGTTGAGAGAACATTCCTCTCTTCAAATCAGGCCTCAAATAGTTTATCCATCTCAATCTGCAACTCTTTCCACACCTTTGGAGTCCTGCAATATTCATAAAGTGAGGGTTTTTCTTTTCTTTTCTTTTCTTTTCTTTTAATGAGAAGAGAGAATGAGTGTTAATTAAATTTAAATAATACACTATAACTTGTTTCTTATAAAAAGGAAAGGAGGTAGAATATAATACGTTACCGGCTTGTTTGGGAACGGAGCTCCAGCAGCCAACGCCAAATCTGGTTATGTAGTTGAA
Source organism: Glycine max (assembly GCF_000004515.6). Lineage (NCBI taxonomy): Eukaryota > Viridiplantae > Streptophyta > Magnoliopsida > Fabales > Fabaceae > Glycine > Glycine max. Next base: position 44,609,388 of record NC_016091.4, on the reverse strand, counting down.
AAGCTTCTCATCTTCTTCGGGGGACCATAAGCCTTTCCTTAGTTTTTGCTTTAAACAACAGGAATGGCGACCCATGTGTGCGAGGAAAGTGAGGAAAAAAAGGACACAAAAGGAAAGTTTTTCTAAATTATGGAGAAAGAAGGCTCTCTGAACTATGAAGAAGTGGTCATCAGTGGCTCTATATAGTGAGACATTGCCCGTGTGCTTGTGTCAGTGAAACGTTTTTTTGAGGAGGAGAGGGTGGAAAATGTGTCAGTGTTATTGTTGCTATGTGTGGAGAGGGTAAAAGTGAGGTGATTTAAAGGGGGAGAGGGAAAGAGTGTTAATCATACTTAGGATTCAAGTTATGAGAGATGCTGAGGAGGAAGGTGAAGCAATCAAGTGGGATTTACGCAAATCCAGTGCTGCTTTTTCCCATTGTATTGGATTGGTTTTTAAGACATCCTTATTTCTAGAAAAATTGTATAAATAAATGAAGTACTATAAAGTATAACAGCTCTGTAATATAAGCATGCACTTTAGAGTTATAATAACATCCATACATTTTCAACGTGGACCTTCTATTTGAGCTAAATTTATTCATTTTTTTATTTTATCTGTTTTTGATTTATTCACTAATTAATTAATAAGAATTATTTTAACTGTTTGTAATTTAATGATGACTAAATTTACTGTATTTTTTTCATATTCCCGACAAATTTGTAATCCACTGCAGCAAACTTACTATAATATCGAAAATTCTTATATTGTCTTTAAAATATGATCAAATTCTAATTCTAGTATTAAATATATAATTATGTTAAATACTTAATTTTTTTTATTATTCATAATAGTCTATTTTCAATGAAAAATACATGAAGTTTCTATTAAAAAAATGATATCTTTACAAATTCCAATACAAGAATATGCTTTAGAAAATAAGTCGTCAAAGTAAAATATTTTTGCTGCAAGTCAAATTCCATTTGACCATAAACACGAATACTTCTTTTAGTAAATCACGAATTTCTTCCGCATTAACTAGCCTTTCTTTGAGAGTACATATAATACTTAGCTATTTAGTAAATGTTTAATTAAAAACATTTTTTATTTTTTTAATAAATAATACTAAAAATAATATTTTCTAATTAATAATAAAATACAAATTATTGCTTAATACTTTGTTTGGTAGCAAGAAAGGAGAATAAATATAATTGATGGAAATAGAAAAAAGAGAAATAGATAAAAAAACATAATAAAATTTTGGATTGTTTGGTTGAGAGAAATAAAAAATTAAATGAAAATAGATAAGGGTAAAATATATCTGGTCCTTGTAAAATTTAAAAATTATTAATTTGTTTTTCAGAAATTTTTTTGATTAATTTAATTCCTATAAAAGTAAAATATTTTTTATGACCTCAATAGTAATTTCGTTAGATAGTATGTGATGTGCCTACTTAACACACTTATACTTCTCATTTGATTTCAAATTAATTAAATAATTTATGGGTGTTAAAATTATCAAAATGAATTAAATAATATTTTGAGGTTAAAAATCTTTAAAATTGTATTTTTTTGTCATTTCTTTAATGATTTTCTCGTATTTTCTAATAAAATCAGAAAAAAATAAAACAACAATAAATTTTAGTGTCTTTTGAGCATGTTTAGAGAAGTAGAGATTAAAAATAATTAAGTCAATTAGACATGTGCAAAGAACCTGTCTAATGAAATTATCATCAAAGATCATAAAAAATATATTTTATTGTTATAAAGATTAAATTAATATAAATTGAGAATTAAATTAATATTTTTTAAATTTGATGAGAAACTCAAACATATTTTACTCAATAAATAAATAGTATTATGAGGGTGTTTGGTTGGATGAAAGGACACGGGAGGAATTAGATTGGAATTAAAAATACTATCTTACCCTTAACACGTCTCATAATCGGACCAATATGCTGTGGTAACGTAATCTATTATCCCGAACATATAATCGATTAAATGTGTATTCTAGGTACCAAAAGTTCAAAACATTGCATGGAAGCTAGGAGGAAGAAGTAGCTAGCAACGACGCAAGAATGTGGGAACCCGGTGGTAAGGGAAGTTCAAAGTGTTTATGGCAACGGTTAGAAAGTGGAAGGCTGATTCAGCAAAGGAAGATCGAAATGAAACATGGAACTGAACACAATCGACTATAGTTTAGGAAGATGGTGTAGTAACGCGAGAAAGAAAGGGTAGTTTAGGAAACTGAAGTCTGATGGCTAATTTCCAACCTATTTTCCCTCAATCCAATGACAAAATAACATACCATGAAAATCACTAACTTTAAAATTCTCTCATCTAGATTTACTTATACCAAACAACACCAATTTTTATATATTATCATCGCTAATTTCACTCTCCACTCAATTTCCAACCTATCTTTATGCAACCAACCATAACGTAAATTTATTATAGGACTTGAGCTATATGATGACATGATTGTACCCAAAAAAAAACCTACATCTAATTAAATAAAAGAATAGAAAATAACCTTAGAGTATATTTGGTCCAAGTAGGTTTTTCTTTTTCCTTTTTGCTTAAAATTCACTTTTAAGTTAACGTTAAAAATAAGAGTTTAAAAGAAAAGGAGAAGCTATTTACCAGATTCCATTTTTTGAGCTTCCAAACACCTTTTCAGATAAAACTATTTAAGATTTTGAATTTTAACAATGTCAAAAGTTGTTTTACTAATAATTTATTTTAGTGATAATTTGCAAATTATATATATAATATTAATAAAAAAATTAAATATTGAGTACAAATAATGAAATTTTTAACTTATTCTATATGGTTGTTTGATGTTTTTAAAGAAATATGAAAATAAGAATTTTATTACATTCAAGCATTAATAAAAAAAGCAAAGTAAAAAAAAAAACTTAAAGACCACGTTAACGTTCAAGAAGGTACAAAAGACCATGTAATAAAAAGAAACTTAAAAATTGCTACTTAAAAAATATATGTATATATCAAAATAATAAAACAAAAAAGTAGCATAAATAAAATATAAGTAGATAGGATTTAAAGTGAGGTCCAAGATAATAAATAAAAAAACTCCGTAAAACCTATCTAATTTTTTTTAAGTTTCTTATTCTCGTAATTATTTTTAAAAACTCCGTAAACTTTATATATTTCAATTTATACACTTATTTTAGTATATTTTTACAGTCTCTTTTATTACATTCTTATTTTTCTCTTCTCATATTTTCTTATATATCATCCTCTTCCTTCTTACTTCAAAGAGTGTCGAATCATTCTTCATCGGCCCAAAGATAAAACGAAGTTTGTATATCAAAACTAACTTGTGAAAATTACATTAAAGTAATATAATTCGTTACATAAAAGACTTTCATGGCAGTAAAGGAAAAAGACTCTCATGTCTCTAACAAAATAATAAATTTTAATATGTAATGTAACTATTATTCTTTCAAAAACCGAAAACTATAATATTTAATATTATCAATATTAGTATTTTATCCAATATGTTAGACCAAAGAATATTAAGAACATCTCTTTTGGTTATGATCTGTTTTCTTTTTAAATTTTAGACACTTTGCCGTTTAGAATTTTCTGTGGATGGTAGGAGATGCTATAGCAGCCGACACAGTTACGCGGAAGTATGTGTTGGTTCCGCTGAAATATTGACTTTAATTTGAAGAGAGAAAAAGCTTATATGTCGATAATATTTTTTTTTATACAATCATCTAACTGATTATACATGATAACTTTATTTATTTTAAAATAATTATTTTAAATTAATTCAAAAAAAGATCATTTATAACTAGATAATAATATAAAACTTTTAATAAAAACTGTAAAACCTTAGAATTAAGTATTATCTGGTGTCGGTGGTTGTTTATGGTGAATTAAATTGAAAATCTTCATCGAGATAGGTATTCTTATTTAGTAGTACAACCATTTAATAATATCTCAAATAGGGCTATTTTTTTAATGAAATAGTCGAAGGAAAAAAAAAAGGTATTTTTACTACTGCTTTATAGGAGTAATAATTATTAACTTTAAAATTATATATAAAATAAAACACTACTACATATTATTAATTTTTAAAATATATGAGTTTCAACTGTTTTGTTTTACATTTCGTTTATATTTCTTATTTCACAAAATAAAAGTATTAAAAATAGAATAATAAAACTATTTTTTATTTTAAAAATTATAAATGATTTAAAAAATATTAGTAAATTACTTTTAATTATTTATTAGTTAACAATGTATATTAACTTGTAAATCCCCTAATAATACTGTATTCGATTCTCACAACTTATAAAAAGAGTATCATTTTTTCTACAAATCACGAAACTGCTTTGCTCAAAGAGTTTGATTAATAATTAGTTGGCAACTATTTTGAAAGATAAGTTCTTGTCGAAGAAATAATTGATTATGTTATGTATATATGTAAAACAACAATAATTCCTCGCATGCACTAAGTATTTGTTAATTACTTTGGCTTAAAATACACGTTTTTTTTCTTTGGCTTACCATACAAGTTGTTAATTATCATTGAGTATTTAATTTAAGGATCAATAACTTAAGAATAAATAGTATATGTGCTGATATATGATTATCTAGTTATATTAGAAATTAATAAAAACTCAACTTTTTTATTTATAAAAATTAAGGATAAGTATTAAAAAAATTTATAATAACTGATACATGTCACTTAACCAACTAAACTATACCTCCCGTACTCATAACTTATCTTAAATATAAATCTATTTTTAAGTTCTTAAAAAAATATATATGATTTTAACTTGAATTTTTAATATTATATATATATATATATATATATATATATATATATATATATATATATATTTAATGAGGAGGGATCAAATTATAACGTGTAATTTTGATCAACTATTACATTATTTAATAATTTTTAATTGGATAATATTTTCTTAAAATCTATTGTTAAATTGAAAGTTCCTTTCACATAAATGATATATATATATATATATATATATATATATATATATATATATATATATATATATATATATACATACAATTTCATATTAATATAAAATTATTTGTTACCTCATTCATATAGATCAACATCGATGTAATATAATTTTTTTAAATATACTAAAATATGGATCATTTGATTACTTTTAATTTTGACAAAATTCTCCTGACAATCTAGATAATACTTAGATATAATTCAACGGTTGGATCGATAAAACACACATTCTATATCAAGTTATAAATTTGTGTAACAGTTATTTAAGTTATACTGATGGATGAGGCCTTCCCTTAACAGCAGTGACGCCACCAACAGAGGTGGCAGAGCCGACGACAAGATGAACAACGCCACTAAGGGGAATACTTGATTTCTGGTCACTGACAGCATCAAAATCTCCTTGACGGTGAAAAGGATCATCATTTGAACTCTCACTAATAGGGCAAACTTTCGGCTACAACATCCTACCCTTGTCAGGGCGCATAGAACCCTCCTCGGAATGAGACATGATGAAGAAAATAGGAGGGTAAAAAATGTGTACCTGGAAGGCAAGAGGGTGATTGAAAAAAAGAGATTAGAGAGACAGAGATGATCAAAGGATATGGTATTTAGCCATAGAAGAAAGCACAAAAGCAAAAGAGTGGGAGAAGAAATGTTTTCTCAACCTTTTTATAGTCTTCTGGAAGCTATTGGTGGCCAAAAGGTCGCATCCATTTAGACTGTTAGATCTTTCCTTTTGAAAGATAGATCAATAGTTGGGGATAGACACGACCTTTGGGTATCCCAACGACGTTTCAAAATTCAAAAGATGCAATCATTGTGCCTTTCTTGAAAATGTGCAAAAACATTAAATGCATCTAAACGAACATAACCATTGATAAGATGTCACTTTGAATTTTTAATCATTCAGACTCGGCACTAACTATTCGATTCCCTTTGTGAGTAAGTTGAATAAGTTGAAAACTTAGCCAAAAAGGACATCCCCCTTGGACTTGACTACAATTGGCCAGTAATTAACACTTGAACTCAGCTGGACGATAGCAAAGTCAAAGTTGAGGAGTTAAGATTATGTTTTATAAAGCTCACACAACCCCAACTTCAAAGCTTGAAGGACTTATGTACTACTTGGACTCAACAAGCCCCTGTACATGGTGGCCGACTGAGTAGGCTACTTGAATCCAGAAAATCTGTCAGATATAATGAATTGCACTAATTATTCATACGAGGTTTCGTGAAATTACATAAATTCTACTTTTTGAACATTGACAATAACCCTCTTTATAGGACAACATGGTGTAATGTTTAGTGCAAGAGTAGAAAAAACATTAAGATTTTATGTAATTTCATAAAACCCCAATGATAATTAGTGTTATTTACTCAATATTATATATAATATAATATATAGATAAATTATATATATATATATATATATATATATATATATATATATATATATATATATTATACCACTGTGACAACATAAAGCAATTGAATGAGGAGATAGAAATACCAGGTTTTTCCACCTATCATCTATTATTAGAAAAAAGAAAAAAATCTATTATGGCTATGGAGAATGAGGAAGGAAATTTCATTACTGATCCACAGGAGTTCAAGCATTTGGTAGTTCAATATTTCTAAAATCTCATTATAGCTCAGGGTGATGTGAATCCCTGACATTTCTAGAATGCCTTCCCGAAGTTACAAGGTGACTCCCTTAGTTATATTCAATCCACTCCATCAAACACTGAGATTAAAAATGCAATTTGACATGGACAAACTGAAGACACCAGGACCTAATGGTATCCATGCCATGTTCTTTCATATGCATTGGGATGTTATTGGTAAGTCAGTTTGCAAGCTAGTACAGAGCATCTTTTAAGAACCCACCAGGGTTGAATTGATTAATGAAGTGCATCTTGTTTTTATTACTAAAGTGGAGAACCCATCTATGCTCTCTCAATATCATCCTATAAGTCTTTACAACATGGTGTACAATGTAATTTCCAAAGTTATCACCAAAAGAGTTTGGGATTACATGAACTTTTTGGTACCCCCTTTCCAAGCTAGTTTCATTTCAGGAAAGCAAAGTGTTGATAATGTAATGATTGCCTAGGAGATTTTTCATTCAACGAGGAAGCTAAAAGGTATGATGGTTGTGAAGGTGGATCTTGAAAAAGCTTACGATAAGCTTAGAAGGGAATTTGTCAGGCATACCTTACACGACATTGGTTTTCATGATCACTTTGTTAACTTGATTAATGTTAGCTCTTTGGCAAGTGTACCAAATCGCTCGTAGTAATAATTTCTCGATAAGCCGAGTGTCGTACCACAGGGATTTTGTTGCACTTATGTGAAGTACTTTTCAGTTCGCAAGTTGTAAAATTCGTGTATAAAATTAAAGGCAATCTAAATCTAAGAAATTTAAAATTTAAAATAAAAGATAAAGATAATAGATAAGATAAGATAAAAGATTTAAAGATAAGATTAAAAGATAAAATTAGAAGATAAAATATTTAAATTGCGATAAGGATAACTACTTCTACGAAATTCAAATAAATCTAAATCTACTAAATCTAAATACTTATCCTAAAACCCAACAGTAAAATAAGGAATAACTACTTCTAAGAAAATCAACAATAAAAATAGGAAATAAAATCTATATATTAAAATCGCTAAAACCTGACAAGTCTAGTTAGCCTAGATATATGGATTCTGGATTTGTCTGTTATCAATACCAGTGAACTAATTCTGCCCCACATCTATCCATCTACTTGCCCCTGATGCCTCACGATGACAAGCCTACCTTAATTACCTATCTTCCAAATGCCCTTTGCGAAGACTCAATAACTAAGATGCATTAAGATTACATTCTAGATGTTTGCTAAAGCATGGGCATTGGGGCATTAAGTCATGTTAACCCAATGATTTCTTTCTTTTATTGTTCTATTAAGCGTTACCCTCTCCCGAGTGGCCTAACCCTTAAAACTGATTCACGCATTCATTCCTTATCCCTAATTAGGCTTTACCTTCTCCCAAGTGGCCTAAAGACTAACAGAAAATAAAGTTTGAAATGCAGAATAAATAAGAAAGAAAAGAAGATAAAAGAACCTGGAAGGAAAACCCTCTAAAAGATAACCCGATAATTTCTTCCTTTTAGTGTTCTATTAAGCGTTACCCTCTCCCGAGTGACCTAACCCTTAAAACAAATTCAAGTATTCATTCCTTACCCCTAATTAGGCTTTACCCTCTCCCGAGTGGACTAAACCCTAACAGAAAGTAGGTTCCGAGATATAGGAAGTAAAAAGAAAGAACGGTAAATAAATAAAAGCACCTGGAGGGGATTCCTCTTTTTATTGATAACTCTTGAAATGCTCTATACATCAATGGCTTTTTAGGCCTGCCAGGCCCTAGCTAGGGGATTAGCCACTCATGGTCATGAGGGCTTTACAATGAGAGGAGGGGTGAAAGAAAGATAGGGAGTAAATGAAACCCCTAGGAGAGGGGGTTCTGTAGTGGTCTTTCCTAGGCTAACCCTCTTATTTATAGGTGCAAACTTGGGCTTGGGCCTTCGTAGTCACGCTGAGCGCGAAGCCTCACGCTCAGCGTGCGTTCTGCGCTTAGCGCCTTGCTGGACTTGGGCTTCTTCTGATTTTCCTCTTTTTTTTTTCTTTTTTTCTACCTCTTTTTGCTTGTTGTACCTCCCTTTTTTACATCTGCAATCAAAATTCGAAATTAATTAAATCTTTCCAAATTAAAGCATAAATAACTGCTAAATAATTAATTCTAAGTTAATTTTAGACCGATTTTCCACTATTAATTCACTATTATTTAGCAGTTATCAATTAATCATTGTATTGGGCGTTGTCATATGCAAATTTGGATTAATGGGGAGAAAACAACCACTTTCAGGCCTACCAAAGGAATTAGGCAAGAAGATCCCCTTTCTCCTTACTATTCGTGTTATGTACGGAAAGACTATCACATTTCATTCAAATGGAAGTCTATAATCACAATTGGAAGCTTGTTTCGCTTTTTAGAGGTGGACGTCAAATCTCACATATTTTCTTTGTGGACAATCTACTGCTCTTTGGTGAGACTTCTTGTGATTAGATGAATTTTTTCCTCATGTGTTTGAAGATTTTCTGTGACTATTTAGGGTAGTGGTCAGAAATCAGAAAGCTAAATTGTGTATCTCCAAGAATATGCAACCTACTCTGCCTAATTCTATTTGTGATCTAGTTGGATTTTTTTTATTGCTGACTTAGGAAAGTATTTGAGGGTACCTTTACTCCACTCCAAGGTAACCAAAAATACTTACCAGTATATCATCCAAGCTACTCGCAACAAATTATCCTCTTGGAGAGCAAACTCTTAAAATTTTGTAGGTAGGGTGACCCTGGCTCAAGTAGTCATTTAGGCTTTATCAAGTTACACTATGAAGACTATTATTTTTCCTAAGTGTGTATGCCAATCTTTGGATAGCCTTATTTGGAGTTTTATTTGGAAGAGATCTACTAACCATTTCTTGCACACTATCTTATGGAAGAAATTTTGTAGGCCAAATGATAAAGAGGACTTGGTTTTCGAGATTTTGTAGGCCAAATGATAAAGAGGACTTGGTTTTCGAGAGCTTGTTGACTTTAACAAAGTTATGATCATGAAGCTAGCTTGGGGGTTAATTCATAAACCAAATGCTTGTTGGGTAAGGGTTCTCAAAGATAAGTACAAATGTGGGATGGACATTATGCCAGAGGTTAGGGAGATTAAGGGATGTTCTGTTGTTTGGAAAAGTATTTATTCTGTGTGGGAGCATGTTCATAAAGGCCTTCTTTTGATTTTGAGAAATGGAAATTTGACATAGTTTTGGAATCAATTATGGCTCCAATCAAGAGTTATACTTAAGCAGGTGACTACTAATGACATCCTTGATTATATTATTCACCGCAATGTGAAGTCCTTTGTGCAAGAAGATGGTCGTTGGAACCTTAACCAGATCCAAAAAATGATACCCTATCATTTTTTGATGGAGATCTCTACAACATCTACTCCATGTGAAGATAATTCATGAGACCTGCCCACCTAGAGTCTCTCTCTAGATGAGGCCTTCTCTACCAAGTCAAGATTTTCTATAGTTGCAAATAATCATCAAAGTAGTGAAGTATTGAAATGGAAGAATGTGTGGCATTGGGAAGGTCTTGAAAGGATTAAATTCTTTATTTGGTCTCTCATCCATGGTGGCTTAAAGACCAATATTAGATGAGTCACTTATGATTTTACTGCAAATGCTTCTTACAGTATTTGTGGTATTCACTAAGAGTCAAATTTATACCTCCTTAGAGATTGTTCCTTTGCTAAAGTTGTTTGGAGAAGGCTAGGTGTCTTAGAGGAGTTTTTCTCTTTGGCAAATACCACTAACCGATGTATGACCAACATAAAATCAAAGAGAAATGGTAGTTTCGTTCATTGTGATTCTCATTTGATCTTTGGAATCACTATTTGGATGATCTAGAAGGACAAAAATACTAACATCTTTGAAGGGGTTCAACCTTTAGTTGTTGTTATTGTTGGAAAGATTACAAAAATTTTAAGTGAGGTTCAGGATTCAAGGAGCTAGCATATTATCCATAGTAATAAGAAATACACTTGAATTCACACTGGTTGGATTGCTCTCCCTTTTGATTGGCTGAAATTAAATGTTGATGGATCTGTTTTGCAGGGTGGCCACAAGGGTGCTTGTGGTGGCATTCTTAGATATGAGAATGGGAATTGGATAGGTGGTTTCTTCAAAAAAGATTTGGTGCTTGTAGTGTTTTGTTTGCAGAACTTAGTGTTATTCTCTTGGCCTTGAAGTTGGCTTGGAAAATATGGATTTCAAAACTCTAGATTAAGGGTGATTCTACAATTAGTTTCCATATTATAAAGGAAACTCCATTCGTTCTACATCTTTATGCCCTTTTTTGAGGAAGATCAAGTTTTTTTTACAAAAGGATTGGCAGATTAAATTAAGTCATACTTATAGAGAAGGCAACTATGGTGCAGACTATTTGGCCTTTAAGGGTCACAACATTCAACTTAGTATGATATGGTTTGACTCTCCTCATAAGCTCTATAATAAGCTTTTGTGGGCTGACTTTATTGGGGCTTTATTTCCTCATAGAGTGTGTTTGTAGTGATTCTACAATTAGTTTCCATCTTATAATGGAAACTCCATTCGATCTACACCTTTATGCCTTTGTTTTAAGGAAGATCAGAAGTTTTTTACAAAAGGATGGGCAAATTAAATTAAGTCATACTTATAGAGAAGACAACTATGGTGTAGACTATTTGGCCTTTAAGGGTCACAACATTCATCTTGGTATGATTTGGTTTGACTCTCCTCCTAAGCACTGTAATAAGCTTTTGTGGACTGACTTTATTAGGGCTTTATTTCCTCGTAGAGTGTGTTTGTAGTGTTCCTTCTCTTTATCATAAAAAAACATAAAATAAAATTAGATAGCAATTATTTTTTAAAAATTTTGCTCGTTATATTAACAATTGTAAAAAGGAAAAAAAAAACTCAAGAAAAACAAAGAAATTGTCCAAAAAAAATATGGAAAGAGCATTTTTAGGTAAGTTAACTATAAGGATGTTTGGTGATGAAGGCTAAGGTGGGACACCTTAGTAGTTCTCCCATTGTGCGTACGTGTTTATTAGTCGTTAGATTAGATACATTTAAAATCATTGGTATAGATTTTTTTTCTTTCTCCATTTTTTATTTCTCTCTTTTAGGATATGCCCATATTGCTTCTTCCTTCCTTTAACTTTGAGATCTAGAAGGTTTGTCGTGCCACACCATGCTCTTCCTTTCTCTTCTCCCAAAAACATGCAACCACAACTAAGTTTTTTTCTTGTTCTACTCAACATGTCATCTCTTCAACCTTTTCTTATCTTCTTTTGATCCCTTTTGTTTCATTTTTTCCTCCTACAGGGATATCATGATGGGTTTTGTTTAAAATCTATTTAGTGGATCAAAATTTGATTAGAGTTCACTTTGGTGTTGATATAGGTCTCTAGTAGTTAAACCTACATCAAAGGTAGAGAGAGATTATTCAAGAACATCAAAGTCCCTCCATTTAGTTTCTTCCACTAGAAAGTTTCAAAAGGTTATAGGGTAACGAAAGCTTGAAATAGTTTTAATGCTTAATTTGTGTGTTCTGCACTTGGAAAAAGGTTTATTTGGTGCAAAAAGATTCTTATTTGTTGTATATGGAGTGAAATTTGAATTGAGATTGATTTGGAGGCTCTCATTCAGAGGTTCAAAGTTTTGCATAAATTGTTTCGTTTAAGTGAGAGGTCGTCTTCGCTTAAGGAAGACTAGTGATAGAGAGTGAGTTTCCTTTGGATGCATTTTTCACTTAAGAGAGAGAAATTCTAGCTTAAGCTAGTTATGGCTTAAGGAGAGAAAAAACTATCTTAAGCGAAAATTCCCAGAAAATGAATTGGTTTTCTAGGAGTAGTTTTGCTTAAGCGAGAAGTAGGTGTTACTCAAGCAAAAATGTCTATAGTAAACCTTACTAAAATGGCTTCCAAATGGATATCAATTAGAATTATCACGTGGTATGAGGATTATGGAATGCCACAATTGGATGTTGAGTCCAAAACTTTTGGTGTTTTAATTATGACAAACCTTCTTAACACAAATCTTAGGTCTTTTGAGTTTATGCCTACTGATGAGTTTGCTTAAGTGTATTCAAAAAAAGACAAGTTCTATAGAGAAAAATAATTAAAGCAAATTCATGGTTGTCATGAGTCATGCAGAAAGGATGATAAGCTTAAAAGCTCAAAAGAAGACTCAAAGTATCCTTGGTTGTGTATTGTAATGAAAAATTCAACATGTTCATCAGATGAAGAGAAAAAATTCAAGTAATGAGAAGTAATCAACAACTAAAGGACAAGAAAAATGTTGTAGACATAAAGATCTGCGCAATGAACATGACATGGAGAATAACATTGTTGCAACATACTTAGAATGGAATTTCATCAAAAGGATAAGTTCACTCTGGACATTGTATCTGAAGTTTCAGAAATGAAATTGAGTTGTTCTTGGTGGCTATGGAAATATTTAAGAAAGATCTTCAACTTTCTTGAACAAGTTGTGGTCTGATACAACCTAGATCATATACAAAATTGAGCCTGAAGTTGAAGACACTAGTCTTCTTGGACAGCTTGATCTGTGTGCAGTAATTTGAAGATTTCTTGAGCTACAAAAATGAATTTGAGATGATATCAGTGGTATTATAAATATAATATAAAGACCTACATCTTTCATGAAGAATTTGTGGTCTAATAAGGCTTGGATATTGGAATAAAATGATCATAAAGATAAAGATGTCATTTTGTCTTCACAATATAAGACAACTGCAATGCTTTTAAGATTTCTTATGTTGTAGTGGTCCAAATAACATGGGATCAGTTCCTGAATTTCAAGGATATAATTATCTACAACTTTCATGAAGACATAAAAAGCTATTGTGGCCATTCAAAGGGTCAAAGAAACAAAAAACAATAGCAACCATAGCATGCTACAACAAGCACACACCAGAATGTTTGGAATACAAGTTTGTCATGCCATCTCATCAAAGTATTCCTATAAGAAAATTTTGTGGCTTTCCATCTACATCAAAGAACTATCTCAAAACACAACATCATATGCAAGAAAGCTATGCAATCCAACATATATGCAAATGAAAGATATACGAAGAACAGAACATAAGAAGTATTCTGATGAGTTAAAAACAAGCTAAGAATGTATGTCTCAACTATGTTTTCAAGTGAGAAGCTTCCAAATATTTGAAAGAATCATATTTATTGATGTAATCAATGCTTTCCTCTAAAGATATCAATCTTATCATGTTGCAAAGACATCAAGAAGACCTTACTTAGAAGATCTATCAAAGGCTACATCAAGCAAAAAACATCATAATGAAGTTGTTCTAGAGTCAACATAGAGTCTACATCTAAATGATGAAGAACTTGACTATAAAAAATAAACTTCATAACAGAGTTCAGAATGGCTCAGAATGAACCTCAAAGACAACATTTGTTCTTCCATATGTTGTCACATATACAAAGGGCACATTAGAAGACTGAGGCTAATAACATCTCACTTTCCATATGTTGGCACACACACTGAGGGTATTTTAGAAAGTGAATGCTAACTGCATTTGAAGATGTACAAGTTGAAAGTTGAGGATTTCCTTGAGAAGATCTAGTGTGCAACATCAGAATGAAAATTAAAGATGCTTTATGAAGTCTAAACCAAGTACAAAACACTAACACAACAATAACAACCTTTTCATGTTACTTATGTTGAAGTATGCTACTTCAGAATGATTTATGTTGTAATGAAGTGTTTAGATTGATGGAGTTGAGCTATCTACAATGTCATATCATGTTATCTTTGTCAGAAGGAACCTACATTAGAATAGGTCCTTTCTCAGCAACATCTGAATACAATTCTAATATACCTTAAAAAAATTGCTCAAAATTTGATTATTTTAATGTCAACATCAAAATGGACTTGTCAAAATGAGTTGTGACAGTTGTAAAGTTAAAAGAAGTATGTCTACAACAACAACAAAAAGTTACTCAACTATCATAACAGCTAGATAACAACTAGTTTGACATATAGGGCCTATAAAAGGATAGAGGACAATTGCAAAACATGAGAGATAAGGTAAGAGATAAGCTACACTATGCATAAACTAAATCCATCTTCTCTCCCCACTCCAAATGCATTTTGAGCTCAGAATGGTTGCAGCATAAGTACATACAACTTAGAGATTCAAAGAATTTTCACCCCAATGAGTGTTGTAAAGCTATAAAAAAAACCCTCAAACACATTCTCCTTGTTTGTAATATGTATGTATCCCAAATTAACCATGTAGGTTAAGTTTAGATGTGAGAGAAGTGATAGGGACGACCCATGGAAGGTGGATAGCTTAGCAAGAGTCTCTAAGATAGCAACCTGGAGAAGAGTGGAATAATACTTGGGTAGCCTGAAGAGGTGAAAGAAATAATTTTATTGTCTCTCCCATGACCAAGTGGGTGTGGTGGTTGAGTGAGTTTTGCTTCCCAAGAGTGAGGAGAATCATTCTATGGGTTAATGCCCCCTAAAGAGGTGAAAAATATTTGGATTATCTTTCCCATGGTGTTGTGGTTGAGACAGGTTACCTCCAAGCCAAGACAAAGGGTGGTGCTGTGGTGAAGGAGATGTTGTGAAGTCCAACAAGTGGTTAGCAATTGTAAAAGTAAAGCATGTTGTTGATTGTGTTAGTGAAAATCTCATCAGTTTGGGCGAGGACTAGACATAGCCCAAGGTTGGGATGAACTAGTATAAAAATCCTTGTGTTATATTCTCTATTCCTTTCCTCTTCAAATTATGTTATTTTGTTGTCATAAATATTGCATTTGCATCAGAAAGTTCTGAGCAACAAATGACAAATATCAGAATGTATACATAAGAAGATTTTCATAACAAACTTAACTATTTTGTAAAATGGAATATCTAAACTAAATCATGTTTATGATAATAAGATTTGTCTTAGACCAGTTCAATCATATGCATCAAAGTACGAAAGCTTTCATAAAACATGAAAATGATTTTGTACATGCAAAGCTGGAAACAACATTCTGAGTAATAACTTTCTGAGCACAACATTCTGAGTATTGCATCCGTATAATATAAACTAATTTTTTCATAATAACAGTATTATGAGAAATGTTTTTATTTATGTAATAAACCTCTGAACATAAGCAAATATACATTCACACTAGGTTATCATAATCATATAAAACATTTCATGATGAGTGTTATGACTAACCACATAGAGAGCTTAGCTATCAAAATGCTTGAAGCTCTATGTCAAGACTTTCTAAACACCAAGGAAATCTTGAGTAAAAGTGTTGAAAGGTTAAAGTTTCAAGAAAGATTGGCAAAGTCATAATTCAACCCTCCTTCTTGTGACATTTTGATCACTTCATTGGATTCTAGAGCTATGTTATGAATTTCACATTTACTAAGGATTGATGATGTTATAAGGTAAGGAGTCAGAGTGTGAAATGCCTTACTATATGGGTTCTTAAGCATATTGTTTATGTAAATGGTGAATTTATAATAGAGAAGGAATTTGTGGTATTAAAATTGATGAATGTTGTATGTGATTGGTTGAATTTATACATTTGACATTGCATATGGGTAGACACGTAAGTTTAAGATACTTGATGGGCTCTTAACTTAGTGTTGGAGGTTTTCATGGTTACCAGGGGAAATAGACCTATAGAATAAATGAGTAGGTGAGTTCTTATAGATGTAACGTCTTGCATACCTTACAAAGGTAAGTCAAAACCCACACTTATCTATTTATGATACAACCACACTTCCTTTATAAAATCAATTGTAGGTCTTCCCTAAATGGTCAGATAATTAAACTATGTTAATGGATGTATCTATGTTAATCGCTCGAAGGTGAAAATCTCCTTTGAGTCGCATTTGCATGACATATCATGAATGCATTTACATATGAATATCATAATATGAAATGGAATTGGTTAATGAATGATAGTGAAATTATTTGATTTATGATTGTATACTTAAAATTCTCCTATGAGTTAATTTTATCCTATCCTCATGTCCTTATATAAACTATGTTTTTTTACATATAACTAAGCATAACCTTGCATTTTGTGTTTGTGATTGCGATTGAGTGACTACAAATTCTACAATGATTGTGTGTTTGACACGAGAATAGATCCTGTTGATGTTGCAAGATATGATGCAATCCCTTAAACATCTAGATCTTAGTGGTGGACTTGAAGTCTACTTTTGTTACTTTATGTATATTATGTTAGTGGCGACCAACTGAGGTTTATATGAAAATATTTTGCTTGTTATAAATTTTTCCTTAATACTTTGCTTGTTATAAATTTTTCCTTAAAGTGAATCTTTTTGGAACTTATATTTTTTTAGTTAAAATTTTGCAATGCCATAAGAATACTATTCTTATATTTTAGTGATGAACAATACTTGATAGATACAAAAATATGTTTGAAAGAGCAAAGTCTATAGGTGTTTTTATAATAATTATAATAGACTATTAGTTATAGTTAAATGTGTAATGAAGATTAACTCCACCGCATAATAGTGTTTCTCTTCGTGCAATCTGTCTCTTCCCCCACTTCCCACCTAAGGCAACTAATGCTTTCCAAGTAATACTATTACTTGTATAAATTAAGTGTGTATATTTGTGCTTGGTTTTATATATAAAACTTAGCAGAAACTTAATTTAATGTTTAAAAAAAGTCTTTCATGTTTGTATTCCATTATGTCTAATAATTTTTCAACAGATAACTAAATACACCCTAAATAGTAAATACTCAATTTAGGAACACGATGCGCGTTGGGATCCACTCAGATTTATTTTGTTTTTTGTTTACGCAAAGAAGATTCATATCATGCACCGGATTCCACTCATAGAATTAGCACTTGCATTTCTCCACGTCTCCCTCTTGTGTCTTTTTTTTTTTTTCCGGTTGTCATTTTGATTATATTTTATAAGTTATTTTAATTAGTTTTAAATTTTTTTATTGGTTAAAAAAATTATTTGATTATTTAATAAATAATTTTTTTAGTAACTTATAATATTTTTTGAAATGTTATTTAAAATAACATTTTTTTAAAACATTAAATTTTAGTTTTTTTATATTTTCTTACATTTTAATATTTAATATATTTATCTAATTTTTTAGTTATTCTTTTCAAATAAATTATGATTTTTTTTTCATTTTACATTTTTTATTTACTTCAACCGTTAATTTTATCCAACACTAATTATCTAATAAGTTAGTTTTTTAACTATCAAACACTAACTTTTGAGTTTTCAAATAATTTTTCAGTAACCTTTTTTTGAAATTTATATTTTATCGAGAAAGCTACCTTTTATTATGGAACGTTCGGATGAAGGGCAATAATCAGAGAAAATAGAAAATAAAATAATCATATTTTTTATTTGATTATTTTAGAAAAAGAAAAGAAAAATCGACTCATTAAATTTACATTTTTCCTTACTTCTACTTTTTCTTGAATTCAATTTTCATTTTTTTTCTATTCCTTTACTTTCTTTCCATCCAATCAAACATACCCTAATTTTCAAACACATCATGTTCATAATTTCAAAAGTATGTACAAAAGGCCTACGGATCATTTATAAAGTACACTTTTTAATGAATGGCAAATTTTATGGCCCATTTATTTTAATATTCAATATAGTACATTGATAATATTATGGAGCTGTGTACATAATTTTAATAAAAATAAATAAATCTTTCAAATTAAACTTTTAATAGTTCCATCATGTGATTAGTTTATATTTATTTCTCCCTTTATATTTTTTTATTAATATATTATACATCTATTTTTTATTCTGTCACCTTTTCAAAACGTGATAAGATAAATTCATTAGTGATGTACAAGAAAACATTGTTCTTGTCAATATATGATATTTCTATTATAACCATTAGTCCATTACGATCCAGCGTTTTACAATCAAATCCAGAAACATGCATATGATTTAGCATAATCTTGTTTGTCCTACTAGACGATGTGACAGTATGTAGGTCATAAGCATTAATGTATGTTGATTTTCAGCAATAATTTAATATCAAATCATTAAAAATTTAACAATCTTAATTCTCATTTAGAAAAATCTCTCATTCAATTAAAATGATAATTATTTGAGGTCTAGTAATTTAAATAATTTCTAAATTTTATATTAAGTATCTTATTTTAAAGAAAATTCCTCTCCTTTAATTTTTTTTTTATAATTTTTTAAAGTGGATCGGAATATCACAAAAATTTAACATAAAAAATCACAGTACGTACCCAAAAACAAAAATGTGAAGAATGACTTGGAGGGTACTGGACTCTATAGGACATTGTCGTTTTCAAATGGTCCCAATCAGAGACAACTAAAAAGCTTCCTTTTAAAGTGATGATGATCGAGAAATGATAGCGAAGGTAAAGCATTGGAAAACCATTTATTTCCCTTCATCCTTCCCCCAAATGATTAGGCCCAAGAAAAGAAAGATAGACAATAATAAAATTAAAATATATTTCAGGTCCTCAACAGCCTAAAATAACAATCAAGGACACATGGTTTGTGTTTCAAATAATTAAAAGTTACAATCATTAATTTGATTTAGATTAAATTAAACTGACTTAATTCAATTTAAAAAATTATTATAAGAAGGATAAAGTTAAGATGACTTTTTAAGATGTTTATGAGGCACTGTCATTGAAAAAAATAGAAAATGTATCTCAGTAGTCAGTAGTATTTTAGCTTGTGTAATGCATAGGAATATTGTTTATTTTATATAATAAATAGCTATTTTGAATACATAAATTATATTATTATTAAAATTCATAATAAATAAATGTGTCCAATATAATTTATATGTTATATGTATGCTAAATAGTTTATATTGTCCTATAATGTTATTTAATTTTTAATTATTGATAATTTATTTTAAAATATTAAATTTTAATTTAGAATTAAAGAGAAAAAAAAGATAAATTGAAATAAATATAAAGTTAGAAAAATCTCTAAAAATATTTTTATTGATAAAAACTTTTAGAAATGTTATCGCTAAATAATAGTTGATAAATATACTCTTATTTAATATAGTTATTTCAATTTATATAAAGAGAAAATTTTAATTGTTTCATTTTCCTTTTTAAGATTTGTGTTGTTAAGATCATTTAGCTACGGATTTTCGTCACAACACCATCATAAAATTTGTTATGCAAAAAGTCTAGCATTAATCTGTCGTCATTTATATTTAGTGACGAAAATTTGCTGGCTAGTGTTGTTAATATGCAATTGAATTAATTCCACGGTTATTATGTCACAAATTGGTTGAGACACTTTTGCAACTATCTCTACTAATTTGTTGAATTGTGATTTTTTGAGTGTACATTATTAAATAGCATTGTTAATTGATAATATAACATAGATATTAATAGTTCATTGAGTTATTATAATAACAAAGAGTCTGATAAACTAGTTATATATAATCTTTTTGTCATAAATTATATTTTAAATTCCTCATCAATTAGTCAATTATTTTAAATAAATGAAAATTTAAAATTTTAATTTACTAAAAAAATGTTTGTCTCGTCAGATTCTTTAATTATGTGACAAGTAAATGAAGTATTAAAGTTATTATACTATTTTATAATTTAACTTATTATCTGACAATAGAGACTAAAGATAAAATAATTAAAATACTAAGACCAAAACAATTTTTTTAAGAAAATTAAAATAAAATCCTATTTAATATTTTATTTATTGTGTGTGCGTACGTGTATGCAAAAACAAGATGAACAAAATAAAGAACGTGAAAAGAGAGTTCTATGAAGTACTAGATAACTAAATAGTCTAAAATAATGTTTTTAATCATTAGACTAAAACAAATTTTAGTAAAAAATGAAGGATAAGTATATATTTTAGCCTTAATTATATAAAAATATTGATCGTGTATAATGTACAAATTAAATTATTTATTTGTTAAATAATAAATCAAATTATGTAAATGTTATGTTTTATCTAATAAAATTTACTCATAATTTCATAATATTGATTAAATTTTAACCGATAATAAAAAAAAACTTAAATATATTGTTATTCTCAATAAAATTAGAGTTAGTCTTTATAAAAAAAAATTCTTTATTTTCATTCCTAAAAATTTGAAATTTCTGTTTTCATCCCTATTACTAAGTAGAACATGTTAACTAGCTACTTGTGTATGGAAGATCAAGTGACCATCATTGATAGCTTCCACTAGTGTGAGTTTATCTACCTTAAAATTTATAGATTTATAAATAAACGTTATTTATCTATCTTAAAATGGACTTTAGGGACAAAAATAATTATTTCAGATTTTGCAAGGATGAAAATCAAATAAAAATATTTGATAGACTAAACTTAAATTTTTTTATTTTATAGGAATTAAAAATAATAATTTTAAATTTTAGAAGAATAAAAAATAAAATAAAAATTATAGGGACCAAATTTAAACCACATCCATTTTATAAAGACAAAGAACATATTTAATTCTAATAAAAATGTTATAGAAAAAATATACTTTGTTTGCTAACGTAGAAAGAATATAGTAAAGATTTTTTTTTTTAGGGAATGAATATACTAAAGACTTTATTTTGAAAGAGTATACTAAAGATTAGGATATTGTTAACCCCACTTTTATAACTAACACTCTAACATATTTAATCCCACTAACAATCTAATAAAACTAACAGTTAGCATAAAATATATCTTCTCTATCTCATTATAATTATAGATTTTTTTTATAAATTAAGAAAAATTAATAAATAAATAAAAGATAATAATAATTTTAAAAAATTAATCTTATTATCATTAATTTATTTTTAATTTTTGTAACCCATATTATTAATATTATAAGAAATATAAATAATTACGTTACATTAAAAAATTAATATGATAATTATTATAATTTTTTTTATATGACAATTACTATGAAACAAAGAGTAAAAATAACTCTTTTATCTTGGTAGTCATCTCCAGTCGTGCAAGATTATTAGTGGAAAACATGAATCTTGTTACATTCTTGTCATTGTTAACTTCAAGTTCGGGTTATAAACAAGTATCATTGCTTGATTATGATGGGAAGTTTAAAGATTCTTTTGGTCCCTCTCAATCCACTAACAAACAAGTCAAAAGTTGCAATTAGACTGCCCTCAGAGGAAAATACCTTCCACATGTTTGATCAAAAAATTAAAAGGCTGAGGAGATTAGACCTAGCCACACATAATTATAGTTCCATAAGTTCCTAATTCAAAAAAAAAAATAAAAAATTGGGGTCCAGTTGGTACTCTCTTTTAAGTAATAAAGGCTATAACTTAAGTAAAAAACATCTATAACTTTCATAAATGATTTTTTTTCGCTTAACTATATTTTAGTTTTAGATATTTTAATTTATACGTAATTTTTTATTATAACTGTTTCTATTTAATTCTCAAAAAAAAATTAATTTTTAAAATATTATTACTTTAACTTTATTTAATAATTAATGAAATATAATGTGACATTAATTTTAATAAATAAGAAATTATGAGAATTAAATATAAGTAATCAAAACTATCGAAACCAACATTAATATATATATGTGTGTGTGTGTTAAAGTATGAAAACAAAAAAAACAATTAAATTAATTTTTTATTTGTATGGTGTGAAAGTATTCGGTATGTTATTCTATTAAATAGTTTAAAATATTTTAAAAAATTAGCATTAAATGAGTTCTGTTTTACATAAGAAACATTTTTATGTAAAATGATTTTAATATTTTTTTATTCAATGTCATGTACTTTTATCGTCTCAAAATTAGTGTTATTCTAAGTTATTTTATACATATTGAAAAAATTTAATTTTACAAAACTAATATTGATGTTAATATTAAATTGAAAAATTAAAATAACACTTATTAGATATATTAGCAGAAAAAATAATTAATTTTAGATTAAAAAACTAAAATAAAATTCATTTTAAAATAATTAATTTTTTAAATGCCATAATTATTTTGAGGCGGATGTGAAGTATTTGTGGACATATGTTAGAGATATTCTTTATAGATTTATAGGAATAACTTTTTTTTACTATTTATTTTATCATATTTGGCATAAAATTCATAACTTTTTTTTCTTTCAAAAAACAATATGATGTTCATTTTCGAAAAGGTGTACGGAAATGAGTTGGATTACGAAGCACCCTCATTAATATCCTTATGATTCAAATATGGTCCACATGGTTCTGCTTTATTATTGATCATAACCTTTATTATCTTATAACCTTTTATTTGTAAGTAATTGACATATATAGATAGGAAAATGATGTATCGACATCAACATGCTAGATATCTAAAGAGAGAAAGAGACCACAAAGAGAAATATATAAACATGATCGGTAATATAATATAATAAAAAATAAAAAATAGAAAAATGGTAATTCTTAGTAACGTGGTATATATTTGAATTGTCGAGATGTCTAAATATAAGTATTCACATAGATAATATAGTAAATAGCTTAATATTAATCGGTGCTTGACAGAAGGTAGTTAAAGAATTTAATTTTTTTTATAAAAAAACATCGTTGATATATTTTTATCATGATTTTGAATGTATTTTTGGTTTAATTTTGAATAAAGAGTTATTATTAATTATTAATTTATAACCAGAATCATGAAGATAACAATGCACACACGTCACTCATATCACGGCACAGCTCATATGGCCAATGGGTGTTGAAAAACTTTAATGTCTAGAGACACCGCCAAAGCACCTCGCAAGACGTTATTCATTTTTATCTTTTCCAGAAATTTAAATTGTAAAATTATAGTATTTTCTTTGAAAAGTTCTCGACAAGAATTTAACATTAATAACAATTTTATTTATTTGTTTTGAACTATTTTAAGTATACTTTTTTTTTGTAAGGAACTATTTTAAGTATATAATATGCAGATTTATACAATTTTTTTCAACAATAATCCAATGCATTTAATCTTATAAAATTTTAATAATAAGAAACTAAAATGCTACATTTGTTTTCTCTATCTATCACTTTTAAAAATCTCACTAGAATCGGTTTAATGATTAGAGTTTTGAGTACTTTGTACAAGATTCTATATTTAAACCTTATAATTATCATCGTTAAAAAAATTGTGGCATTGAGCCATGATTAATTTGAGTTAGTTGAATGGAATTATTTGAGGGAAATAAAAAAAGTTGAATATGCATTTTTTTTATTTAGAAAACTTGAATTACAAATTAGTCGGAAAAAAAGAAACTCCTTATTGGATCACTTACATTGAACAAATATCCTAAAAGAAGTGCCTCAAGTCTTGCTTGATTAATTTCAAATTTATGTTCAAATTTATAGAAATTAATATTAATTTATCTTATATAATATACAAACTAAAATACTACTATCTCCGTCCATAATATTTTTTAAAGAAAAATAAGTAAGTTGCAAAATATTTTTCATGTTATCTTTTTAATGTAACATTAACCATTTATGCTCTTAATTATAATATTAATGATGGACAAACAAAACTAAAAATGGACTAATGATTGTAATGATTGTAAGATTAATTTTATAAAAAAAAATATTTTCTTTCATCTATTTATTATTTTGTAAAACAACCTAACATAGCAATTATAATGGATGAAGAAAGTAATAAATTATTAAAAGAGGTGAATTTTTAATATGATTTTGTCAAAGTTTATGGGTGATTTGATCTTTATCAAAACTTTTGTGGAAAAAAATATTTATCAAAACTAGTTTAACATGCTAATTACGAAAAAATAATTACACCATACTTTTAAGAAACAAAAGCTAGGAAAATATTTTAAGAGAAGAAATGCCAAGATAATATCTTTTGTTAACTTTTTTTTTTACACAAATCTATTGTTAACTTATTCATATGAATTCAACTCTTTTTTTTTTTTTTTACTTTTAATTTTTTTTTATTCCAAATCAACTCCTACCAACTTTAAACTAGTTATAAAAGCCCAAAGAAAAATAAAGTAACTTTAAAATGTTTTTAATGAGTCTTACATTTAGAGAATCTTGTCCAAATAACGCGTAACACACACCACCACACAATTCATTTCAGATGCCTATGTTGGCTTAGATATCCTTAACCTGACACCTTGTCAAATTGTTGACTATTTCGAGCATGGTATCTGAATTTTCTCACTCATATATTTGGGAACCAACCCAGCACCCACTCCCTAAAATCATGTCATTTCCTTGAACATATGTATGACCCTTGTGCAAACAAAAAACACTCAATGTGAATCACTCCTTGATGAAACATATTAGAGTGGCCCCATTCAACTACCAAACATGTTATTCCTCCAATTTTTAAAAACCACCATAACTTTCTTCAAGTACGTTCATTTCATATATACAAATGATTACTCTGCCAAAAACTTATTTGAACATTGAAGTTTCTACAAGTAGTAATCTCTCTCTCCCCCTCTTTAAGTACAATTAATGGTCGCACTTAGATTATAATCTATGACCTCATACATTAGGATCTAAACTCCCATCACTAGGCTGATTTTAGTGGGTTAGTAACCCCGACTCTTTCATGACATGGACAAGGCTCCTGCGTAATATCAATCCATTCATGTAGTAGCCTATTATAATTAATGTTAGATAAGAACAAAACTCATATGTAGTTTTGTTTAAAATGAATTCAATACCAATTTTTGTATTCAAAATCTTTTTTAGAAATGAGTCAATTATTTAAACACTTATATAAGTTCCTGCCATCTTATTTTATCAAACAACCATCTTTTAATTAGCTAAACATGATAATATAAAGGAATTAGAGAGTCTTATCGAATCATTTGTAGATTTTCTGTCCAGCAAGCGTGCGTTTATGTACTTCTCATGCTAGTGCGCGACTGTATTAAAGGCTGGGCCAGGTTTTGGGCCCGTATCTTTTGTTTTTAATTATCTCTTGACCAAAATAAATAAGTAAATAAATATTACGTTTGAGTTCTATTTTACAACAATAACTATTTTTTATCTCAAATTTAATCAAAATAGGAATTAAATTTAAAAGTTCAATTGATTCTAAAATACATTATATTAATGGAATTTCGTTAGTGTGAGGATGTTTGAGTTTTAGAGGTTACCAACACAATTTTTTTTTTCTTTCCACATAAACACATTTTTAAGTGAATTGTACAAATTTTTAACAAGCCTTAACCGTATAATTTCCTATAATTTAGGGCATATAGTCGTGGCTCATTGTATCCCTATATTATGTCATTAACTAAGACAAGGAATCTAATGGAATCAACAACTTTACCAATTTAGCCCAAAACGAACTTCCTTTCCCCCACATATTGCAATCTTATTTTATTTTACTATTCTTTCTTTGCATTTAGTATAATGCTACTATTATTATATCAATATATGAGCAGTGAAGTCAAAGCCTCAAAGGACATGAACGGCATTCATTAGTAGCAGCAATGCAGCATCATGATTACTACCGTCTACCAATATATTATCATTGTCATGATGTTGGTTGTTATAAGCGGAAGGAATATTAGAAATTTCTAGCTTTTAATAATTTTAAATGTAAAAGATATCTTAGGAAAAAGAAATCGTATGAACAATAAAACACTTTCCGTGCAAATCGTGCATGACTTCCTTTAAGGGTACGGTTGTAATTCTCTTTTGATGTGTTGAGTCATGTTTTTGCATTCATATCTGAAATCTTCTTTCAAGCATCGAGAGAGGTACTGCGAATGTATTTTTATACTTATCAAAATCTGGAATAGAATAATGTTGGGGTTGACATAGTTAAGATGGAATCCACGATTTTCCACGTCGAATTTACAGATGTCCTCCACCGAGAATATGAGGAAAACCTACAAAAACAAATGACTCCTTGATTATTGGAGTTGTTACAGTGGAGTAACAATTCTTATAGATAATATGTATCTATTAGATAAGTGGAGTGTTTGTAATTTGAACAGAAGATAATAACATTATCATTAGGATTCAAATATATTAACAGCTTATCGATCCAATAGCCCAACTAGTAAGGGAGTTGTGTCCATGCTCTTGTAATAGGGCTGACGAGGAGGGTAGACATGTATATTCCAATGCCACATCATTTTGTGGAGCCCGAATAGTACATAAGCCCCACAAGCTCTGAGTCTGGCTTGTTGGCCAAAGAGATTGTCCGACATTGAAAGTGGTAACCCTGTCAAGTATGAGCGTTACGGGATATTTCTACTAAGTTGTCTAAGGTGAATGCACTTTTCGTTTTGCAAGCAAAGTCAGTCATTCCATGTGAAAAATCTTTGTATTTGACAATCCCACCCTTTCTGACCGTTAGAGGGTGCATTAAAAGGGAGACATTTCATTTTTCTTCTGACCGAGCGTGTGTTATGTGCACACATTACTTTTGCACATGTGTCACTCTATGAGAGGACACGTCTTAAATACATGTTTGTAGGCTAGTGGAGTTACATCGTGGCACGGGATTTTAGGATGTTGTTTTAGCTCCCGCCAGTTACTGAAGGGTCGCGTCTTCATTTAAACAAGGTGTGTGTCAAGTCTTCGTCATCACACTTAAGCACCTCTTTTTCTCTTCGTCTCTATAACTTCTCGCTCCGATCGTTGTGTTCGTTGTGTCTTCGCTAAAGAACTTTCTTTCGTACTTCATTCCTTCCTTTTGGTTTTCTTCTTTACTTCATGTATTCTTCATTTCTTAGTCATGTATTTTATTTTTGATTCTGCTTTGGGTATAGACGGAAGTGATTCTGGGGGTTCCATCCAACAATCCCTGGTGGAACGGTAGGTTGTCCCAATTGATGATTTCTCATCAGAGGAGACACACCCCAAGGCTTCCGACAATGGGTCTTCCTCTTTCGAGAGGTTCCTGGACCAGTGCCATGTCGACGAGGGTAGCTCTCGACCATGTGAGAGGGTTCCACCTTTTGTTACTCTTTTGGAAGAGGAACTCATCCCCGTCATGACAATCCTTCTCTCTTCTCCTTCGACGGCTTCAGGAAGGGGTGACAATGGTGTCGTTAGGGTTTTGCCTCGTAACAGGTGTAGCCATAGCATCGGGATGTCCTCGCCTCCTCCCTTTGTTGTTGATTACGAGTGGGTGAGGGACGATGTCCTGAAGTATCAGTCCTTAAAAACATTTGTTATGAGCGTCGCGACTCTGTGGCGCCAACTGGATCTAGCCAACCCAAGAGATTCCTGCAAGATGACTGTCCAGGCTTACGAAAAAAATGAGTTTCCGTTTATGCGGGCAGTGCCGGGTTTTCCACCCTTTTTCAACTTGACCCTTCCCCTGAACTCCTTTCAATGTGCCCTGCTGGAGCATCTAAACATTGCGCCATCCCAGCTTCATCCTAACAATTGGGCAATGGTGAAAGGCTTTTGAGGTCCTGTGTCCATTTTTCAACATTCGACCTAGCGTGCCTGTGTTCCTTTAGTTCTTCCAGATGAAGCTGACATGGAAGATAGGTTAGCTGTCGCTTAATAGCGTATCCAAGAAGATGTTCGAGTTCTACTCGAACATGTTTTGTAGGTTTAAGGATCATTTTTTTTAGCTCATGGTGACCAATGTCAGTGCTGACGGGTTGTCGTTGATATATAATTGAACAGTGAAACTCATTTCCCTTTTTACTGGCAGTTGAACCCCTTAAGGTTCAAATCCTTTGATGAGGATCTAATGACCCTGGTGGACAAAGCCATTGTAGAGAAATTTCCAACCTCATTGGACGCTCGGACTATCTTGTCTCTTCCTTCAGTAGACGACCCTCTCACTGTTCTGGATGGTAAAGCATTTTACCTTCCCTTTTTCACGTTAGTTTTGGCATGACTCTATCTAAGTTATTATGTTTTCATCTATTTTCTGCAGGTATGATGGACAATTTTGAATGGCGATCGTTGGTGAAGTAGGTTGGATCTGTTGGAGATGATGTACCTCCTCCTCCTTTTCCATTCCTGAACCTGCTGCTGGAAAAAGGGGTCAACCTAAGGCCAGAGTCAACCCTCCTTGGGATTCCGAGGCTGGTGAGGATGAAGTTGTCGAGGTTGCGCCCGACGTGCCACCACCTATTCCTACCAAAAGGAAGCACGATGAAGAGGATAGGGGGTCCGGTCAACACAAGAAGTTTAAAGCCCCTTTTAGCCTCCGAGCCATGAAATAGGTTACCAGGTTAATGTTTGGTTCGAGTTGCCTTACTCCCGCTAGCTCTCAGGGTCCACCTTAGGCGTCTTTGATTGTCCAAGTTGTTGCTGCCACCGTAACTATTGTTCGACCCTTTAGTGCCTCCATCTGCTCCCACTCAAACAATTCCTACTCCTCCTTCCTTCACGCCTGCTATGTCGACCCCCTCGGCTGCTCCTACTACTACTCCTCTTTCTTCCACTGTCATGCCATTACTTAGTGTCGGTGTGGCGACTATGAGTATGTCAACGGACTTGCCTCATTCCTCTTCAGCCTTGTTAGGTTTAGCTATGATTGTCTTGCCGTCAATGACACTTGCCTCCTCTTCTTGCCCAAGTATCTCACTAGACCATGTTTATACTTCTTGCGACACAAATTCTATGTGGAAAATTGGCTACAGACCAGAGCAGAGGACTCCTAGTGACTATGTGTCCCTTTTTTACCAAAACCTCATTCGGTCAATTGGGGTACAAAATTCAACCGATGCTACGAAGGTCTTCCTTCAGAGGAGTGTGAAGATTTTGGAAGAGAATATTCAAAGGCACCAAGAAGCTCTAAACAAAGCTGCATTTTTAGAGGCTGAGGTCACTAAATGGAGGGCCAATGCTTGGACTGTAAAGGATAGTGAATTGCTTGACGAGGAAGACATTGATGTTGGGGAGGAAGATGTTGGCGAAGAAGATGATGGGGCCAATGTTCAGGTCGTATTTTCTTTACTTTTTCTTTATTTTGATGGTTTTATAACCATACTGGCCTTGTAACTTTGAAGATATTTCTTCTTTTTTTAATGCATTTCCTTTTTATCGTTGTCATAACTTGCTATGTTGTGAATTTACTTGCATATTTGATCTTTGATACTCATCGTAGAGTGATGAGAATGGTTCTCTATTAGGTGTGATTTTGCCTTTCCTCAAGAGCCTGTATGAAATAAAGAACGAGATAACGTCTTAACATCTCGGGTTTAATTTCAACCTGGTTGAAAGTATTGTCAATCAACTTGGTGATGTTCCCTTTTCACTTTGTGGAGCTTCTTACCTAAGGCCGTAAGGACTTACTTTGATTTCATTTTACCAAGGGCGGAAGGCACACCAAGGGCGGACCTTGGATTTGACGAGCCTTAGAGATTTGTCGAGGCTCGCCAAGGGCGGAGCTTGAATTTGATGAGCCTTGGAGAGTCGACGAGGATTACCAAGGGTGGACCTTGGGTTTGATGAACCTTAGCAAGGTAAATACATACACAAGAAGAATTATAAAAACTGAAAGAAGAGATAACTTTATTCAATTTTATCATTTGAATACAAATTTCCTTCATTCCCTAGGTGTGCCTTGTTGAAACCTCTTAAGCCAAAACCCTGATTTTTCTATTTTGGGACAAAAGACTTGAGTAAAAAAAAGAGTACAACACTTGGTCTTGTCACAGGTAAACTAAGACAGAACTTTAGATGGGTAGCATTCCATGTTCTTGGAATTGCTTTACCATTTAATTCCTATAGCATGTATGCTCCATTGTCTAAGCTTGCCACGACCCTGAATAGGCCTTCCCAGTTGGGCCCTGACTTTCCTGCTCGTGAGTCTTTCCTTGCTTCACCTCAGACTCGCCGCACTAGGTCTTCAGGGTGAAAGGCCTTAGGTTGGACCTTGGTGTTGTATCTTCTTGATGCTCGAAAATTGGTGGCCTTTTCCTTGATTCTTTCCATCTCTTGGACTTCGTCCTTTGTCTCTAGTTCCAACCTCATGTTTTATTTGTTCTGATGTTCCTAGAAAAAAAACCTCCTCGTTGACAGTTCCCTGACTTTGACAAGGATCATGGCATCCGTGCCGTATGTAAGGCAGCAAGGAGTTTCATTGATTGTTGTCTGAGGTGAACAATGATAAGCCCAAAGTATGCTAGGAAGTTCCTCCTTCGATAGACTCTTTAACTTGTCGAGTCCTGTGCGTAAGGCTTTAAGGATAACCTTGTTTGCTGCCTCCACCTGACCGTTGGTCTGAAGGTGTTCAACATAAGTCACGAGGTGCTTGACACTTAGCCTTGATAGGAATTCTTCATAAGCTTGAGCTTTAAATTGAGTGTCGTTGTCAGTGACAATGGCATAAGGAACACCATATCTGCGTATGAGATGTTTCCAGGTGAACTTTTCTACCTCGCTGGCTGAAATTTCTCACAATGGCCTTGCCTCGATCAACTTAGTGAAATAATCTATGGCAACCAATAAGAATTTGACCTATCCTGGGACTTTTGGCAATGGTTCTATTATGTCCATCCCTCACATGGCAAAAGGCCAAAGGGAGCTTAGGATATGGAGGTTGTCATGGGGTATGCATGGAACATCTGCAAATTCTTTGCATCATTTGCACCTTCTTGTGAAGTCAAGGGTGACGACCTTAAATGTTAGCCAATAGTAGTTGTGCACACCAATTTGGTTGCTAAGGAGCGTCCCCCAGTATGGAGGCCACAAATTCCTTCATGTAGCTCTCACATGACGTAATATGCTTGTTAGCTGTTCAGGCATTTGAGTAAGGGTGTTGTCAACCCACTTTTGAATAGTTCATTGTCAAGGATGACATAGTAACTAGCCTTCCTTTTCAGGCGTCAGGTTTCATTTTCGTCTGGTGGTAACAACATGGATTAAGAGGTTCTTATAAGGGGTCATTTAGTCAGGCTTCTCCTTCTCTCCTGCCATGACCTCCTTGGTGCCTATGGTTGGTGCTTGAAGTGTCTCTTGGATGATGGTATTGAGGTGTCCAGTCTTCTTAGTGCTTACCAACTTGGAGAGCAAGTCTTTCCTAGTGTTGCTTTCCCTTGGCATGTGATACATCTCGAAACAATCAAAATCATCAACCAAGGTTTTCACGACATGGTAGTATTTGATTCTTGCTGCCGCCTTGGCTTGACATTTGTTTGCCACTTGTCCCTGGACAAGTTGTGAGTCACTGTAGCACCTAAGTTTCCTCACTCCAACTTCTTTTGCCAGCTAAAGCCCTGCTATAAGTGCTTTGTATTTGGCCTGATTGTTTGATGCCTTAAAATTAAATTCGAGGGTCTACTCCAAGGTGACATTATTGGGCCCCTTGAGGATAATACCTATCCCATTTCCCTTTTCATTTTACGTCGCTAATAAATTCTGTTAGAAAGTCTACCATGAATTAGGTTTTCACGGGGCCATAAGGCTCATAATGGAGATCAAACTCTGACAGTTCTGTAGACCATGCTACCATCCATCCTAATAGGGTGGTCCATTTTGACTACCACTTGGTGACTCTGGAAATACGGCTTGAGACGTCGTGCCAAGGTTATGAGTGTCAACGCTACCTTTTTTATCATCTGCTACCGCTTCTCAGCATCATGAAGGACACAACTAACAAAATAAATGGGAATTTGGGGTTTCCCATATTCTTGAACGAGGGTTGCGTTGATGGCATCTTCTGCCACCGAAAGGTAAAGTAGCAAGGGTACTCTTGGCTTTGGTTAGATCAAGATTGGTGGTGTCGTGATAATTTTCTTAAAGGCTAAGAAGGCTTGCTCGCAAGCTTCGTGCCATAGGAATGGCTTAGTTTCCGGAGTAGCTTGTAGAATGGCTTTGCCTTCTCTGCGAGCCTTAAAAAGAACCTAGACAGAGGCATTAGTCTACCATTCAACTTCTGAACTTCTCTGACGTTAGTAAGACTATGCATTTCTAGTATCGTTGTGCACTTGTCAGGGTTAGCTTCTATTTCGCGATGGGTAATGATGAAGCCCAAAAAATTTTCGTCGCCAACCCTAAAGGTGCATTTTTTGAGGTTAAGGGTCTTGTCATACTTGTTAATCTCTATGAACACCTCTTCCAAGTCTGCCACATGTTGTGCTACACTGTGAGACTTAACGACCATGTCATCCACATATACCTCGACATTTTGTCCTAAGGGCATGACCCTATAACAGACGTGAGTGAGTTGAGAATGAATACTTACCGAGATTTGGAGTACACTGATGTAGTCAAGATGGACTCCACAATCTCCCACGTCGGATTTACAAATGTCCTCTACCGGGGGGCACGAGGAGGGGCCTGCAAAACAAAGGACTCCAACACTCAATTAAGTATGTGAGTGAGTTGAAAAAGAATCAAAAGAAATTATAGAACCTAGTATGTATAGAGTTGGATGAGAGCCTCAGATCCTTGATTGTCGGGGTTGTTACAATAGAGTAACAACTCTTATAGATAAGTGGAGTACTTGTAATTTGAAAAGAAAACAATAACAATGTCATTAGGATTCAAATATACTAATAGCCCATGGATCCAATAACCCGACTAGGAGTTGCATTCATGCTCCTATGAAGAGGGTTGACATATATTTCAATGCCATATCATTTGTCACGTCAATTTATGGACTCCAAATAATATAATTCTAAAGCTCAAGTCAAATATCACTAAATAATAAAATAAAAAATAAACAATTAATTTTTATCTTGAGAATATCATATTTTATATATATACTATTTTAATGGATATCGTATTCATGTATCTTATTGATAGATGATATTATAGTAATATTATCTTTATTAAGATATTACGGGTAAAGTAGCCAGAGAACCAGGGTACACTTGTGGTAAAAAAAAAAAAGTATTTTGAGAATATTAATAAAATTTGGAAGCCAGAAAGGGGGATGAAAAGAATACATCAACAATTTTTTATAAAGTTAATTTATTTTGTTTTTACATCAACAAAAATTCTTCATCTTCTACATTTAGAGATGTTGGAGGAATTCAAGTGGGTTGCGGGATGACGAAGATACGGCTGCATGACAATCACACTAAATTTAACCTTTTTTCTTTATATTTTTATTTTTTATTAAATATTTATAAAATTAAATTATATACTTATTAATATATAAATTAAAAACAAAAACAAAAACTACTATACCTAGTAGCAATTAACACAAACACAAAGACTTAACGGTCAACCAATTCAACTAGAATGT